>NW_025937525.1:0-111859 GCF_000764305.2 Hyalella azteca | reverse complement strand
CTTCAGTAACTGATTTACATCAGTAACAGAGTTGCTTCAGTAACAGAGTTACATCAGTAGCCGTGATATTGCCCTGCCCAAAGTCTTGTCTGTTTTCACAGACGCTAAACAACGTCGCGTCTTGGACGTCGCGCTGCCGCCGAGGGACACGTGCTGCGCTCAGGCAGCCGACGGATACTGTCTGGTAAAAGTTGATATAATTTCATTATAATAATCAGAAAATAGGGCCATGATTTAACTCATGCTCATTGTTTATTTGCGTTGATTGAGTGCAAGTTAGGTTAATGTCTATTTATAAATTCAACCAAAAGGTGGGCATTCATTTATGAGACACTTGTAAGTTTGATAGGTCGATTTGCGTAATGATTTTACTTGTACTTTGTAAGCGTTTTAAAATGAGTCATTAACTACATCATTAATACTATTTTTTATAAATAAAGGTGGCGGAATGCGCTGCCACCTCCATTGGCTTCGGCGAGGCGAAGACTCGGTGCGAGGCGCGAGGTCTGCCGCTGGCCTCACGGGAACTGTACTACAACTACAGCCGCATCACACTGCTTGGGAACCGTGAGTTGACAGCCTGGCAGTTAGGATGGCCAACGCACTGGTATAAATTTTGAGCCAAGTGATGAAAAATCGACACAACTCTCCATGCATTTTGAGTTATGATAAAAATTAGATCTTGGGTTCAACTTTGAGGTTGAAATCACAAATCAGCATGGTATAACGTAATAAATTCTATATATTGGATACTGTACATCTAAAGATTGTTAGATATTGAACTTATTGTACTCGTTTGTTCATAGCCAACCCTCAGTTCTGGATGAACATCCATCGAGGGGCAGGCATGGTATGGCGTTGGATGCCGAGCATGGAGCCCATGGGCAGCATTATCAATGCTACTGGGACTTATGATTGTGCTAGGCTGATAATCGCAAATTCCGGCTTCAACCTCGTTTCGTGTGCCGCTAATTTCGGAAGGTGTGCACTTTGTTACGATCCTGCGACAACCTTGCCGCCGTGCTGAGCATGAGAGAAAGAACCCTTGCAGCCTCGTAAGCAGTTCCTCGCAGAGGTATAGACTCGCTTCGAATATTGTCGGTAATTGTGCCGTATCTTATAATGGAATTTGATGGGGCTTGAAGCAACCATGCATTGTTACAACTCGTTTATTCCCATAAGTTAACAAGAATAATAGTTGCACCAATAGCTGACGCTCAAGGAAATACCTGGCCCGTACCAAATGATTTAATTTATTTCTTAAGTTTTAAAACAACTCTAGAATGTTGGTGAAAATGATTTACTTTTAGAATAGAAGTATCGGAACTGAAGAAATAGGCCCAGATCGCGTGGCACTTTTTTCTGTTAAGTTACGGAGTTACGGAGTTCTGTTACGTTCAAGTTAACGGAGTCTAGGTAGTCAACTCTGCTCGTGAATTTTAATTAATGTTGACCTGAAGGGATGATATACTGGGTGGCATTGAATAAACATTTAGTGCATTATATCACGACTTCCGAGTGAATGCCGCTTCTCTTCTCTAATACAGGATTCGTTTTAATAGTTGAATTCAGATGTTAGAGTGACTCATTTGGATTAAAATGTTGCAGATTCAATCGTTATGTAGGTTACTCAAACAGGTAGAAAAGTAGGTCGAAAACCCCACACCGGCCTACACCTTAACCTACTGGTGAATCACGCGACGCACGTTTGATAACAAATCATCTCAGATAATTGAGTAATAATCGTTTATAAACACATATGTTATTTTTAATTCCTAGCTTTGAGTGATGCACTTTATTTCTAGAGTGAATTTATTTCCCTTGAATCTGAAATGCCTGTAGTGAATTTTTTTTTCATATTAAAGACGCGTTCCAATGTTATTCTAGTTTCAAGTCTTGACTCATGAGACAATCATATGGCCCGGCTTCCTTTGCGCCTATCGTCCCGAAGCAGATGGGGTGGGTGCGATTCATTCAATGGCCGGGGTGCGAAGAACAGGATTGTTGAATAACTTCCTCAGATTGCGACTTACGTGGGACAATATTTCAGTATTCAATATTTCGATAGCTGCAATGTTTATAATACGTATTTATGGCGATACCGATTCAAATTTACCAATAATGTTCATCGGCGCGAGTTAATATTTCAGCTTGTATTTTTAGAAGACATGGTCATTAAATACAATCGTGTTTGGAGTGTTCGCTGAAATGAACTCGGAAGGAGTCGACATTAAGTTTGCAGGGAAGCCTTAGTTTTTGTTGCGAACATCACCAAAGAT
Organism: Hyalella azteca; assembly: GCF_000764305.2. Taxonomy (NCBI): domain Eukaryota; kingdom Metazoa; phylum Arthropoda; class Malacostraca; order Amphipoda; family Hyalellidae; genus Hyalella; species Hyalella azteca. The sequence continues at coordinate 109,580 of NW_025937525.1, read as the reverse complement.
TTGTCCGGGCTTATATAAGAATACTACGTGCCTATCTTTCAGCTAATTGTACGCGCCTATAACGAAGTTTTTCAACTTATTCTTGGTCTCAATTGAGCAAGACTTTAGCGACTTGTTATTATTATGAATTTAGACATAATGTATTATGAGCCTTATTAATTTAGCCTACTTGAGAAAATAAAGACCATCCAGTTCTGAAAATGCATTAATGATATGTGATATTTAACCTATTTAACTATCCACGAATGAATTCATTTTGACTTCAATATCAAAATTGAGACAATTCGATTATAAGATCATTCCATGTTGTATTTGAACAAAATTATTGCCATCTTGCTAACCATTTTCTCGAGTTTTTCCTTCGTGTGACGCAGGTTTTTTACTTCGCTTCCTCCAAAATGACGCTCACTGTTTGTAACGTTTGATCGAAAATATGAACATTCCCTCTAGCATTGAAGAAGTGTTCGATTTCATTCTCATCTTTCAAGTTTGTATTGATTTCTATAATAAATAATTGTGGCTAACTGGACACATGCACTGCAAGTGATGATGCTTGAGCAGAGCTATAGCTGTGAAAGGAGTCAACCTGGTGTTATAAGCAGGGCTGGGCAGGGTGGCCCATTGGTTAGGGCTGGGTGGCCCAGTGGTTACAGTTCAGAGTACCAAGATTGTCGCAGAGAGGCGCGGGTTCGATCCCAGCTCTGTGCGCCAGTTTCTGGTCAGAATCGGCAAGGAGGCCGGGCGGTTAAGCACAGCAGAATTGGAACAGTGAGTTGCGAGTTCGCGACCGCAAAATACTGTGAATGTTCTGCGATGTTAAGAATCGGCGACAGGCCTACGGCTTAATGAACGCTGAAACCGCTATTATTATTATTTATTATAAGAGAACAATGCTGATGGTCATCTGCATTTCTCTGATATATATCCAGCACTTTTCCTGCAGATCCACCTAAATCTTCCCTAATATTTGACGAGTGATTGCGCCTGCTTCAAATTAAGTCGATTCCAAGAGTTTTTTGCTTCTCACGACATTGAATATCAAAATTTAACCAATATTGTTATATTTAAATCCCTGTTGTCGTTTAACAATGCTTGACAAAGTTAATGTGGCATTCGAGAGATAAAACTTAATTAGCATAATCCCATTTCCTCTATTGATATCTACGTAACTTAAATGTTGCTAGCATCATTTTAAAGGGGCTCGAACTATTAGTAAAAACGAGCATTTAATATGTATCATTGCGTTAAGTTCAAGTTTTGTCAACTGAATGAAGCGACGAATATTACGAGTCTTTGCGCAGCACATTTTTCTCGAGTGAAAACTATTTACATTTTGTCTAGACTTTGAAAGGTATGTGATTTGTCAAAATTAAGAAGCAATCAAATTATGTGTTAGTCGAATTGCTATAGATTGACTTATATTATTGTATTGTCGAACTATTAATATATTATACAGTACTATCATAATATAATATTTGAGTGTGAGAGAGTATCCGTTTGTTTCCTTCAAAAGATGCAGTATATACACAATGTATTGCCTCATGCTCAGTGGGACGGCCGGTTCTATCCGCGGCAGATTTGGTGACGTTACAAAGAAAATCTAGTCATTCGGTTCTGTGAATTGTTCTAAGAAATGTATACATCAGTATATATTAAATACATTTCAATTCATTATACGTACAAGAGTATATATTTACAATGCGTATACATCATTTAAGCATCTTGCTCACGTCCTCACTACGCGTATGATGTGTGGTACAATAATTTACATCAGCCGAACATCGTTCACGAAACAGGGGCCAGTATGTATATCCAGTTACATGTGCTTCGGCAGTCAATTATCGAGCTGATTTCTTACCTGAATCTTACCGAAGTAAAGGTCGTATATTTGCATACAAGTTTCATGTTGCATCTATGAGCCTATTATTTCATCAATCACATGAATCGACCTTTAATTATGAGAGCCACATACGAGAAAAGAACTCATTAGGCGAGCGACAATCGATGAAATTATATGTAATATATTTGGAAGAGATTTATGATACGGTGCTCAGTTGAAAATATGGCGCCGTAGTCGGTGGAATTCATTCATTCAACTATAATTTCTGACAACGACGTGTAACGATAGGGCTTTGTGATTTATTTTAAACATTTTTATTTTACTGATGTTAAGCATTGTTTTATTGGATAAATTTTTACGTTACTGTCCATGGCCATAATGAGGCCTCCGTCGTCGCTCGTCATATCGCAGCAGCGTCCTGGTAAGCCTTCCTCTCCACCGAGGACGAATATATTGATACATTTACGACGAATTTAAACTAATTACTGTAAATACATCTCCTAAATCTTTCATTCCAATTATTTCAACCATTTAAATAATGTAAGATGACAGACCCCCCCGTGTAATAGTCTTTCAGTTTTACGTCAACGAAAGACGCCCGACGTCATACACTGCAAAATTTCTTCTTGGAGGTTGGTGCTCAAACCTACAGGTATTGCCTAAATAAGTTTTCAAAATTACAGTTCTATTCAATCCTTAATAAGATTTGATGTTGTGAATCATAATCATAGAAAGTATGATTCGTTACTCTTTATCATTGGACGAAGAAACATTGAAATTAAATTTGATTTTAAAGTCTACGGTTTGAGCTCGTATAAATCATGTGGTCCCACGGCAAGTCGCTTGTTGCAGCTCTCATCCATACACTGACCAAATCATACAAATTCCTAGGCAAATCTGTCTTGCTTGAGATAATTGTTGAATCTTGAATTGCCATGCAGGATCTACCAGACCTCAGTTCGCAATTCCGGTGTTCACAACACGATAAAATCTACTGCTTGATCCGAGGCCAAAAGATCTTGATATACAAATTCGTCAGTCGTCAAGGATGCAAAGCTGATTTACACTAATTATTTTTTTTTTCACTCAAATTTTCAAACTTCCCATAAGTTGACCAACGAATTTGCAATGTTGAATTTTGCCATCGTGAGAATCCATTTCGACTCGAAAGAAGAGCTATGGGCGGTAAACTAGCTACGAAAACGCGTTGCACTCAAAAATTTAGAGCTCACAATCAAATATTGGGCTGCCAAAATATCTAACATAAATCAGACACCCCAAATTGAAAAACAACAAAGAAATCAAATCTCACAATAATTATTTCAACCATAGCTAATTTTTTCCTTAATGATATCATTCTTGTCAGCGTGTGCCCTGGTCGCAGCAGGGACCTCACTCGAAAACATAGGCAGGTCAATACGATATTCTCGGAATTTTAGTAATGCGATTATGAGCAGATTTTGTTCACAAGTCATTCATGTAAACGATAACGTACGTTACTTTATTATAAGCAGAGGTGGGAATTGTAGCGCGCTACATGCATGTATCGGCCGCTACATTTTCAGTAGCGGTAGCGGCGCTACATTTAGGCAAATGTAGTGGTTGCGGTAGCGCCCGCTACGTATTTAAGTAGCGATACGAGGTTTTGCTGCTACAGCGCTACCGCTACATTTATAGATAAAGCCTTTAAATTTTACTTAATAGTATTAAACAATATTTAAAAACCAGCATGATACATACATAATATAAATTACAGAATAAAACTGCACGAAAGATTTCGGTGTAATGTTGTCAACCTCAGCCTGTTACTAGTGTCAACATGTTAGTTGTTACCAGAGGTGGGCAGTAGCGTGCTACATTTAGCGGCAGCGGCGCTACATTTAAGAAATTGTAGCAGTAGCTGTAGCGCCCGCTACATTTAGAGCATGTAGCGGTAGCGGCCGCTACATTTTAAAGAGGCGCTGCCCAGCTCTGATTATAAGTAACATTATTTTCAATGAGCTAGCATACAATCTTCTGCCCCAGAGTTTTGCTGACTCAGACCTATTTTTCTTAAACAGTTCATCTAAATGATTTGGACTCAGAGAGATATTAATTTTGAATTTCAGTCAAACTAGAGGTTAAATGTTATCTTCCAGGCATCACTATTTTAAAAGAGTATGTCAGCTTTATGTTATTTATGTGATAAATTGCGGATTAGGTACTATGGAGCAGTCTTAGATGTCAATCTGCATGAATAGCTGATTTCAATACATATATAGATCAACTTAATTATACGCCGGAATATCGTGGCCAGACCTACAGAAGAGGAATTGAACGACCTGACGCTTATACTAGAGCTCACGTGTCGAAATAAATAATTTAGAAGAAATGAATTATGGTTCAAGATACGTGTGCGTCAGATTCTTACGAGCATTAGAAATGATGAGCGACACTCCAGCTCTCTATGCACTACGCATGTAAAACATTTGGTCTGAGCTAAAATTGCTCCATGAATATTAGTTTAATAATGCAAATCAGGTCAAGATTTACGGCATTCCAGCAAAGGCTGAGCAATCGTTGAGGCCAGGTATTTGTCAGGAATTATTTATTAATTTTATTCGGATATTCACGCTTGTACGATGCCACAACATTGTAATGGCCACTGTTTTTATCGTGATTTATTTCGAGCAGTTTTTATGATATTTCTTCTTCTGAATATTACGGCACTGACTCAATGATTAGGGAACTGACATCAATGAGCGACAATCAATGAAACTATATGTGTAATATATTTGATAGAGATTAATGATATGGTGCGCAGTTAAGAATATGGCGCCTTAGTCGGTGGAATTCTTTTGAGCGATGAATCGTGACTATTTATATCTGACAACCACTTGTGGCTTTATGATTTATTTTGCTTCGGGAATGATAGAAAGTATGATTCCCTGCTTTTTCTCATTAGACGAATAAATATGCAAAGGATATCAACTTTATGTTATGAATATTATTATGTTTATATCGCATTTATTTTATGAATATTATAAAGATCCTACCATTTATTGTAAGAGACCTAAGACTCACGTGTAAATTTTAGAAGAAAGTGCCCTGTATTATCTGACCAGGCAGCCCCTCATCTAATAATCATGTTGATATCGACTTTATGTAAAGAGTTTTAAAAAGTCCTAACATTTATTGGAAGATAACTCCGACTCTCGTGAGATATATAGAAGAAAGTGCCCTGGATTATCCGACCAGGCAGCCGCTGACAGCAGTGACAGGCGGGCAGTCGGCGCGGGCAGCGGGGCACGAGTGACAGACCAAGTCTTATTTAAACAAACTTGCTGTCTTCAGTGCGTACAAGTGCGCGTCTAATATATTGTATGATGATTTGGTTACGGTGTCTGATGTTGCGATTTTTTATTTTAAGCTAATATCGGGCGTGGCACATAAGTATAGTATAGTATAGTATAGTATAGTATAGTATAGCATAGTATAGTATAGTATAGTATAGTATAGTATAGTATGGTATAGTATAGTATAGTATAGTATNCTTCTTTCCAGTCGGCCGGCAAAGTCCCTTCGATTAAGGTTTTTCGAAAGAATACTGTTAAAGGGCCGGCCAGGACGGTTGCTAATTCGTTGAGCAATCAAGGGTGGAAACCGTCTGATCCTAATGACTTGTTGGGATTCAGGGAGACCAGGCGCTTGAGAACCTCATCTTCATGTATCTCGAAACTAGTTAACTTCGAGTCCACTGGTCGCTCCTCAATAGCTGGAATACTGTTCAAGTCCTCATCTGTGAAGACGCTGCTAAAGAACTGATTTAGAACATTGGCCTTGCCCTCCTCAGGAGATATCTTCCGTTTTTTTACATTCAAATCAGCAATACCGTCCCTTGTCTTACACTTCGAACTAGCATAACAGAAGAAGGCTTTCGGGTTCTTTTTCGAGTTTTTGGCAACGTCTTTTTCAAAATTATTGACTGCGGTGCGACAAGCTTTTTAGCTTGATTTCGAGCTTTTGCATACAGGTTATACTCAGCGTAGTTGGCTATTTTATGTAGCCGATTTCTTGTGCTGTGAGATATATGCTTAAATTAGTTTGAATCGCTGGTAGTTGTGGATATCATCGCCTTTCCATACATTAGACATTGTCTGTAATATGCTAATACTTGAGTATGAAAAAGCTATAAATTGTGAAACCGTTTTAAATAATGTTTCTTATATTAACTTATCATTAACTTTTGCATCAAATATATCTATCTATAAAATCATTTATCAATCGAATTTGTTCACGAATCAAATCATGAATTTTGAATTCTCATACACGAATTTTTGGAGATTGAAATTTTGAATGCGTCACCGCTATCAAATTTTAATACATCACATGGCACATGCCTCAGCGTTCTGTGATTTATATAATAAAACAATTGCCGCTTCAATCAGGGTTGGCAATGATTAAATCAAAATGATTAAATCAAGTGATTAAATCACTTGATTTTTTTATAAAAAAATCATGATTTTTTGATTTTTTCGATTTTTTTGATTTTTTTTTTATTTTTTTCATATATATAAAAATATTGAGTAGCAGTCTTTAATTTATATTGAGGTATTGTTATTCATGGTTTAGTATAAATGTACTATGAATGACAAATTGGTATATAAACTTGTTGCCTTTAGTGTGTATTAGGTTCCAATAAATGGCATTTTTTTGGTACAGAGGCATCAAGAGTGCAATACATTGTACGTAGCAAGCAGCTTAGCTAATTCCTAAAAGGCTATAAGTAGTCTTAACTATTTGACTATTTGTTATATATTGATTACAATATACAATTTAAATGTGTTAGCTAGCTTATACAGGGTGGGGCAGAACTGATTGAACAGTTTTGAGGCGAAATAAAAGAGTAATGGAGGTACATAAAGAAGAAAGTTTATTTTCCTCATGATTAGCATAACATACCATATAAAATACTTATGTTTTGAAAACAATATCAGGAAGATGGGGTTTGTTAGCTGCATCACACTGTTGGAGTTGTTCTCGGAAGTTTTCTACAGCACGTTCACACATATGGCTAGGTATGGCCATAACCTCTGCTGCAATAATCTGTTCCCTTAGCTGTGGTAGGGTGTGAGGGCGACTTCTGAACCCCTTTCTTTTAGGTGTCCCCAAAGAAAGTAATCGCAAATGCTCAAATCAGGTGACCTCGCAGGCCAATGTTAATCACCCCTCAGAGACACCAGACCTACAGGAAACATGCGTTTCAAAACATTGAGTGACATTCGAGCTGTGTGAGCTGTAGCCCCATCTTGCTGGAACCACACATCTCTCAATGCTTCATTTTCAACAATGTTTTCCATCATGGGCTGCAAGAAATTTTGCAACATTGCAGCATAGCAATCGGAATTCACTGTCATGGTTACTCTCTCCTCTGAGAATGACTCCAACAGTGTGTTGCAGCTAACAGCCCCATCTTCCAAATATTGTTTTCAAAACATAAGTACCTATTCTAAATGGTATGTTATGCTAACCTCTAAGAAAATAAACTTTCTTTTTTATGTTCCTCCATTACTCTTTTATTTTACCTCAAAACTGCTCAATCGGTTCTGCTCCACCCTGTATATTGAGAGGTTTAGATTGTATTGACCTTTTAGGCAATTAGAAAGATTTTCCACCCTAATATGAGTACGGTATTCTAATTAAAATATTTAATTTCAATCTTTGAATATGTGAATTTAAAACTAGAAACAAAACAATTACAATTATAAGACTACATATAAAATAATTAAATGCAGTGAATGGATATAAAATATTTTAATTGTGCACATGTTTATTTCAAACAGTGTTAGCTTTTCTCACAACTTAAGTCTCGTTTCAAGTCGTATGAGGTTTGTTTGGTTATCATTCAGTTTATGTTTAGTATTGGTTTATTGGTCTGAATTAAATGGGAACAGTGCAGTCAGTCACTCAGTCACTACTAGTTGGTATGTATAGAAGGTAGAGTCTGGTAGATTTATAGGACATAAAACTAGTAGATCTATCGATAGTGCTGTGCACTGTGCAATCAGCTACCTATCTGTTATGTGACTCTTCTGTTATGTGACTCTAATGTTTAGGAGATCTGCATTCCTGAAGTGTTTTTTGTATATTGAAGCCAGTTAAATGGTCAATATTTAGCTCATTACCTTGCTCCATACAAACTTTACAAAGCTAATGAATAGACTTATCAATAATTGTTTACCCAAAAATCTTTAAGTGGTAAACACCACCTTGGCCTGTTGGCCATTATTGGAGGCAATAAGTGCCCTTTTTAGCCATCCATTGTGATCCATATACTGTTATTGTTAGTAGGCTAATTGCAACATAAAAAATAACACCTCAAAAAAGACAAAAAAGGTGAAAAAATCAAAAAAATCAAATAAATCAAAAAAATCATGAAAAAATCAAAAAAATCATTGATTTTTGATTTTTTTGATTTTTTTAAAAAAATAAAAAAAATCGCCAACCCTGGCTTCAATGCAACGAACAATTTCAAAACGACATGAGATGTTCGAAAAATCGCGATATGAGACGAAATCATTCAGAATCTGAAGTGAAGTTAGTTAGACAATAGCGACAAAATCGAGCAAAAACATGGAAAAATTCATATCAGGACGAGTATCATGAGGTAATTAAATTTGAAACAACTTTCCATTATTTCAATCTCAGTGTGGATCAAATCTATTTATTGTGAAATCGAATTTGATATCACCCAAACAATAAGTGGGGCTTCTTCTCATCATATGTTCACATTATTTCACGATGTGCGATATGCCATGAAAGAATTGCAGTTTATCTTATCATTTCGTGTGGTATTGAAGACCTTGTTTATATTGGTGAAATCCTGTGAAATTTCTACGAAATTTGGTGTAATTTTCTTTTATTTTAGAACTTATTCATATCAAAAGTTGGTCAGTTACGGATAAACGTCTAGTGAATTCTTTCGAGAAAGGCATCGCCGACCCGGAGATCCACATGCAGTCGGTAAATCGGACGATAGCAGAACCGCGGAAGTTTCTAATAAGCTCAGTGTATCACTTGTCATTGCGTTGGAAGGTGTAACGTGTTTTTTCATCCATTTTGTTACATTTACGTGAGAATAGATTACCTTTCCAGAATTCCACACTGGTCAAAACTATCACAACTTTCATGAAATTTCTCCCTATAGGAACATTGGTTACTCACGTTTGCTTGATGGCTCAGTAAATCCACTATAAGCGAACCAGACTAATACAGTGATATATTTACGATACCTGCGAAAAATAATACCATATTGTGAAATTAACAAGTTACGCTCCAATACTAATAAATTAAAACAGGCACATTTGAAACATTCTCTTTCAAGTCAGTTTCTCTCCAGGCATACTTTCGCGGGCTTTTCGCAACATTCTCAGCGGCACCAATCACACGACGTCAAAACAGGCGTACCCTGTTTGAATGGCAATGCCTGGTCTGCCCCTCTGGCGGGAAAATAATGAGCTCACAGAAAGAATATTTAAAAATGACCATTTCTTGGGCAAGCTTCCATCAGACATCACTTCGTCAAAACGAAAAACACGAGCTCTCGTCTTTGATATCACTACAATTTGGAAACAATACAATGACTAATATTACTTGAATGGGCTTTCTATTCTATCGACTGAATTACGTCAACCCTCACTCTGTGGTGGCATTCTTTAAAGCGGAGTGTCTCACTCTAAACAAATAACCGACAATATTTGTAATTAATTGTTAAGATGCTGTGCTGCAGCATTGTAACATTCATGCATTCACTCGATACTGATCACTTTCGAGAGACACAATTCATAACAAAATAATCAGAATCAGAATGTAATCGGTAAAAATGAGAAATATCGGTCTGAAACAGGCACTCAGACTAACTCAATTTTCCGTACTTCGTGCTGTTCATTCGTGCTTCGCGTAATTCACAGGAATTTGAACATGTTATTGCAATCAGACACCAAATTCTGCACGTTTCTATAACTAAAATACAAGAGCAAAAAATAGTTGAAACCTCCGCGTGAGATTCTCAATGCGTCCGATTTTTGAAGCGACTTCGGTGTTTCCAATTTCCAAAAAACAAAATCTACTGAGCTGGCGTGAAGTTTGCTTTTCGTAAACATTTCTCTTTTTTTGTAAACGCGACACAGGCGTTCGTTAGAAATTATTAGGTAAAAAAAGTCAACAAAGTTGCCACATAGGAAAAATCATATTTTTATCCTAACTAAATGGACACAAAAGCTACTCGGTACGTTAGGAAGACTATAAACGTGTCTATGCTGATCGATGTAGATCAATGGATATTCGACATCGATTAATTCATATTCAACTCCCACTGCTGTAGATTTGGCATCGTTCGATGCAGATTATTCGATCTAACAAATTATCGGAGTCAGAAACTGCAAAGATCTTCGCTGAGTCGGCATAGAAAGCTGACATAAGTCGGCATAGGTGTTGCGCGACGCGACATTGCCCTCCACGTTGCTCACTCTGAATGGGGTTTCATCCTAGTCGATCGAGCAAGAATCTACATCAACCTTTTCGACTAGAACTTGTATTAGCTATGTATTTAGGACCTTAACTTATAAATATTTGTTAGCAATATTCCAATGGTGTCGAGACGCTTTAACCGTTGAACCTAAACATGCCCTATTTTTAAATTAATACCAAAATAAAATGATACATTTTTGAAACGTTCACTACAAACTTACAAATCGAAATAAAGTGTTGTTTTGATGATGATGGTCATCATTTCATTCGTTAAAGATGAACATGACTGAAAATAATATTTTCTGTTAATCCAACCTCGAAAGCCCAATAATATTTACGAGTTCGTAACTCCGCCAGCCGATCACTAACAGCTTTTCTAGCTAAACCCACGAATCACAGACGAGAAATCTGCGGCTACATGTACTTCGCATGCTACGCGTTATTATATAATTCATGAGGTACTGTATTTTATTATTTATAATTATTTTCTTGGCACAGAAGGCGGATGCTGTGAGTCGTTCGGTAATGACCACAATGGTAAATGCTATAGCAGACGCAGCCAATTAATTCAAACCTTGGACAAAAAAATTATAAATTATGCGGTCGCTGATTACAAGTCCCGGTCTAAATTCGACCCCACCATCAAAGTTTTTCTTTTTTGGTTATTTATCTCTACTCTTGACGACATTCTGCTGCTTGCTCCTTATCCTGGAGTGTGAAGGACGCTTCAAAGCTTGGAAGTCGGTGGCGGTGAACACGACTTTCCTCGCGACGATAGCAGTTCAAAACTCCAGTTACATCCTCCGCTCCATCGTACAATGCATGAACCGGGCCACGACTTTGGACTGGGTTTACGTAGCCTGTTACACGCCCATGCAGGAGGCAGGGGAATGTTCCCTCTGGGGATATGAAGCCTCAGTTAATCTTACCGCGGATTCAGGAACACAACAATCTCACTGCAAGCTCTTCTACCAAGATGATGGTGAGTGCAGTGAACATCGAAGCGAATGCGGCGCTTTATTATTATTTTCTTGAAAATCATTGAAGGGGTTATTTATTTGCTGATTTATACATTTATACGTGGGAGAAATTAATATAATGTTTTTAGGAAGACTAACGTGTCTATGTTGCTCTCCTCGAGGCTGCGTGCTGGCGAACGGGTCACTGGTGGCGCTTTATTAGTATTTGCTTGAAAATCATTGAAGGTTTTTTCCTGATTTATACATTTATACGTGGGAGAAATGAATAAATATTATATTTTAGGAAGAATAACGTGTCTGTGTTTCCCACTTCGAGGCTGCGTGCTGGCGAACGGGTCGCTGGTGGCGACGGGGGCGACGTTCCCCAACGCTCAGTACGCTGACCTGCGCGACGTGTGTCAGCTCAACGGACAACTCCTGCGTAAGCTAACATTGCCGACATGATCAGGTGCTTATACACGGGGCTATTAGTTGCGTATATTGGTTGCGTCTACTAGGCCAGGCTACTAAAATTTGACGTGTTTAAAGGCAACTAGCTGGTTCTTTGCAGGCAAGGCAACTCGAGTTGTTTTGAAGCAGTGTATTGCGCTCAGTAGCCGCCCGGCTGTCATACCGAGTATAGCTGCGTCGCTCTCTCTCGCCCACAGTAGCGCGCACTGCTGTCTTGCTCTCGCATGACTCCACCGTGCACACCCTTACTCGACAACTCCAAACGTCGCACTGATGCGGGCGCAGTGTACCGAAATCACTATACTCGTGTATAGGCTCTCAGCCTGCAAAACTGTAGTAGACGCAACCAATATACGCAAATAATAGCCCCGTGTATAAGCACATAAATTTGAACGGAAGAGTATTGGATACATTAAAGTTTTCTTCATGTCTCAAGTTAAAGTGCGAGATTTTACCTAATATTCGGTCAGGATATTGCTAATGGTACTTGAAATTTTATATAAAGGATATTGAAATGTAAGCATTGTTTAGATTTTATTCAACAAAATAGAAAATTAACCAACGCAAAAGTATTGGATACAACAATTTAATATTTGGTTGCGCATCCTTCATTTTGTTGTACAGCTTCCAGTCGCTTCTTGTAATTGCACTTTTTTGCATACATTTGCAGATATTTTGTGTCATTCTTCTGTACAGCAATCTTTTAGTTACTGGATATTGCTTGTGTTCTTTTTGTGAACATTGATATTCAACTATTTCCACAACTTCTCAATGGGGTTGAGGCCTGGAGATTGTGAGGCCAAGAAAGATCATAAATCTCCCTATTTTGAAGCGATATTTTCGTGAGCTTGGCTGTATGTTTGGGATCATCGTCACCTTGAAACACAAAAGCACGTCCAAATCCTAATGAATTAGCAGATTTTAAGAGTGTTTTTTTCGTAAATCTTCCTAAACATCCGCCTATTTATCCTGCCATCAATAATTCACAATTCAACAGGACATTTTGAACAAAAACACCTCCAGATCCTGATCGAACCGCCACGAAACTTCACGGTAGGAATGGTATTCTTGTTGAACACTGAGCCGTTTTTCCGCCACACCCGGGTAGCTGAATTCGTTCCGAAAAGTTCGATTTTCGTTTCGTCCGACCAGATTACCTTATCCTAAAATACTTGTGGCTACTCCCGGTATGATTTAAAATAATTCAAACGGGCTTTTATGTATCGGAACTTCAACAGAGGAACTTTGTTGGGGCAAGCACCCGACCACATTAAATTATTTACTCAGTTTCGGGTATTTTTATAAGGCCTGGGTAAAAAGAGCCCTGCTAATAGGAACAGATTGAAATCAACTAGGGCGGCCTGCTGAAATTGGTTGGTTAATGAAAAATTAATAATTACCGGAGTTTATTCTTAGCTCACGTGACCTGCTTGATGATGAACGATCGTAGTGAGAGATGCACGTGGCGCAGAGAGATGAACCTGGAGTTCACGTTGGGCAGCAATAGACACGTGGAGTTGCACGTGTTGTTGCGAGAGGACATGGAGTTGCACGTGTTGTTGTAGTGATGTTACAAGGGCAGCAATTTGTGCGTTGCTGTTGCTGACGTGAAGCTGCTGCTAAACAGAGCTTTGTTAATTTTGAACACACGATTCGATTTGGTAAGTAAGCAGGTTATAAATATCGCGTGAGCTTAAGGCCCGGCAAAATTGACTGACGCAAAACCTTGCACTGTCTCCAGATTCCATCAACCACGGCTACACTATACATTGAGCAAAACTAGAGACAAAGGCAATCGTAAAGGCAATGTTTCTAAGTTAGTCAGCTTACAACGATCCTGCTGGAGCAGCGACTGTAATATGAGTGAGCTGTGTGAGCCGGCATTGCAATTATGATCTACCGGAAATAAGTGTTACCAACGGCTACGTTGATGCGCTAGTATGCATTCTTTCTACACTTTTCCCAAATATAAAAGTAGTTATCTAGCGATGTACGCTGAATCCTCTCTTGGGAATCTTGAAATAAGACCAGTACGATTTAGAGCTTTGCTTCTTCTGTCCTTTCATACATCAATCCCAGCTTCCTTCTGATCGATTTTAATGTCACCACGAATAACAAACGGGTTCTTCAGTATCTTTCAGCTAATCTAGCTTGCATTACCGTCTGTTAGTTTTCTTGAACGACCAAGTCTTGAAAGGTTTGCAACAGCGTGCTCAGAATTTTTGTACCTCTTGATATTTCTAACTGTACTTATTGATGGATCAAGCTCCTTGGTTATTATTCGAAACCCATTAACCTTTCTTGTGACAATCGATGATCTTTTGACGAATATCTGACGCCAACTCTCGAGTTTTAGGCATTTTAAATTAATTTTTAAAGATGAAGCTGAATAATATCTTCACTGGAACACAAAATCTTGTAAACAATAGCAAACTGCTCTGATTGACAAATTAGATAACGATATGCGATGAGCGGAACGTCTAAAGTGAAAAACGGATTTTGTGTACTTTCAAAAAGTTTGTTTTCTTCATTTAGGAACATGTACCCAATACTTTCGCGTGAGATAATGTTATATTTTGTTAAAAAAATCTAAACAATGCTTACTTTTCGATATCCTTTCTATATGTTTCTAGTGCCATTAGCAATATACTGACCAAATAATAGGTAAGGTCTCGAACTTTGAATTGAGATATGGAGAAAACTGTAATGTATCCAATGCTTTTGCGAGTCACTGTACGCATACTGTATTAATTTTGATGGTGTGCATTTATGACTTTATTCTTTGTTATTAAGTGAAGTGCATGCATTTTACATTTACAAATCAGTTAACTCGTCACATATCCACTGTTAATGGCTACTCATTGCCAATATATACTGTATATATATTGGCTATCTTATTATAATATATATATTCGTCGTTTATGCATTACTGCATCTACAACAAAAGGCTTGCCAAATTAACGATACTGATATTTTGTGCATAAATATGTACTGTGCAGCTCACGAAACGCGCTAGCCGATCATTTTGAAAGTTATATTGAGTTCTCAAGTATAAAGGCTGATAATGACCAGTTGGGAGCTTCTAAACCAGCTCAGCATTTCAGTCAAAACTATTTGCACGAAAATTTCATTTGTGACTTTTATATTTATTGAAATCTCATAGCAGACTCAATTTTTAATGTTTGTACAATTTTTCGATGGCAAACCAGCTACAGTTGATTTAAAGTTAAACCAACAAGTAGCGTCGCTATCATAATTTTTCTAATTGTTATAAATTTTATATATTATCGAATTATATGAAATATTTAATTTATTCGCCCGAGTTCAGAACTGTGCGAGTTCGAAGGCAAGCTCTACAATATGAACGAGCGGATCGGATGTCTTCAGTGCACCGACATTGGCGTCACCTACGGCGGTAGGTTTTATCATATTTTATATCTATTGTTTACATCATATAAACTGTTGAGCTGTCGATGCACTCAAAACCAACATTGTTAACAGGGAAATGTCAATGCGCACTGCCTTAAGTGCAAAGCAGAGGTGCTATAGGCTCAATTTGAGGGCAAAGCACGGGTGTATAGGGCCAGACTTCAGTTCAAGAGAATGGTGCAAAAGCAGCCTTGAGTTTAAAATGCGAGTGTAAGGTCAGAGTTAAGATCAAAGTACAAGTGCAAATTAGTCTTGAGTTGAAAGTACGTTTGAATGGTCAGACATGTGTGCAAAGTACGAGGATTACCTTCAGTTCAAAGTACGTGTATAGGGTCAGACATGAGATCAGATTACAAGTGCCAAGTCAGCTCAAAGTACGGGTGCGAAATCCGTCTTCAGTTCAAGGTGCAGCTATATATATATGCAAGTTTGATTGAAGACCAGAGCATGCTTTTTATTAACAATCTTCTTATTCGTTTTTTCAATGAGTCGAACTAAATTTCTTGCTGGCGTCGGGAGATCGAAAAGCAGGTTTCCGAATGACATTTTAATAGTTTGCAACGTTTCGAAAATACAATTTTCATTATCAAGCTGGAGATGGTTTTACAACATTTGAAATTGAATTTGAAATGACTGAAGTACATATGAAAGGTATAGTGGATACAATAAAATGAGTCTCCGGCTATCAACCTCCAAACTACTGGATTCGTCCGGACGCTGAAATTATTTTCAGAGTAATTTTAAGTTTATATTTTGTTGTTTCCACATTATTTATTTTATTGTATCCACTATACCATTCATATGTACTTCAGTCATTTCAAATTCAATTTCAAATGTTGTAAAACCATCTCCAGCTTGATAATGAAAATTGTATTTTCGAAACGTTGCAAACTATTAAAATGTCATTCGGAAACCTGCTTTTCGATCTCCCGACGCCAGCAAGAAATTTAGTTCGACTCATTGAAAAAACGAATAAGAAGATTGTTAATAAAAAGCATGCTCTGGTCTTCAATCAAACTTGCATAAAAGAAAATCTTCTGCCTAACTACACTATATATATACGTGCATAGAAAGCGTTCTGTTCAAAGTACGGGTATATGATAAGCTTTCCGTTCAAAGTATTGTTGCAAGGTTCAAAGTACGAGTGTTGGGTCTGTCTTCAGTTCAAAGTTCGGGTGCAGAGTTAGAATTGAGTACAAAGCATGCTAAAGGGACTGACTCTAGCACAAGGTATGGGAACTGAGACAGACTTGAGAGCAAACTACGGGTCCAAGGTCACAATTAGGTACATAGTACGTGTACAAAGTAAAAAATTAGGCACACATTACACTCTTTCCGTCATTGTACATGGCCATATCGCATAAGTTTGAAGTTCGACTGTCTGTTGTTGTATGAGACTAAAAACTTCTGATAAGTTATAGTAATCTCGTTCCAACCAACTTCGTTCGTTATGTCGAGACCCCCATGCAGCTGAGTCCAGTATCCCAGGCAATACTACCTTAATGCTTCCTCGCTACTCGAAGCTGGGGTTAAACCTGTTAGTCGCCTGCCACTCGCGATCAAAGTGCAACGAGTTCACGTCAAAGTTCAAAGTACGCTCGTCTGGTGCCCCTGATACCTCCTTATTTCTTCTCACGCGCTCGCTTCCGGAATCTGTTCCAGGAATAGTGAGGAGTTATCTACTATTTGTTTCATCTGTCGTCGCGAGGATGTCTGAGACGCAGATTAATACTCATATCCCATTCTGGGCGTCTGCTACGATTTAAATAATTGGCAAAATAACACGGCAACGTAATAATCCAGAAATGCCGTGTGGCGGTGGGCGCATGCCGGAGACCAGCTTTGCCAAACTGCACATTTATTTCATATTCCTTTCCGTAGGTAAGAACTCTAGAGAGCAAAACAGCCTATGAAGTCAAGTGCTCAAAATCATAGCACCGTATGTCCACAGCAACAACTTAGCTTGCCAACGGTAAGCATGGCCAAACCTCTTTCCAGTCTCACCTAAACAAGTTGCAACATTTCCCCCAATCCCTCCCAAAAGAAACCTGAGCGGGCCTAACCTAACCTTACTGGCTGCATGAAGTCAGAGAGGCTGTCTATTGGGTTAGTAGAGCCAGTCATTGGCTGCAAAAAGGTTGTGAGCCGGGACAGCGTGAAGGGTGCAGGCCTGAGTGGTGCAGAGATTAGGTCTGAGTAGGTACAGCCGGATGTGGAACTGCTTGCTTATGAGCGAGCATATGCTTGCATTGGCTGAAGACCTACGGCGCTATTATCTTTCGGCAGTGCGTCGAGGGTCGAGGGTTCAAGCGTAGTCAGTGCTCAGTGGCTTCTAGCTCTGAGGCTGAGTAAAATTTATGCATGGTGAGGCTGGGCGTTGGCGCAACGGCTTATTTATGACTAAAATTTGTGGCCTACGGCTGCGCCCCAGTAGTGAACAGTATCCGGGATGTTTTATTTCACGTCACCATTGATTCAGAAATGGAACATCATTGTCTGCTTAACTAGCAATGCTGATTAAATGTTCAGAGCAGGTCGCTTCAAACCCGAATTTACGAAGATCTATAAGAACTTTCAGCAGTTACAGACCGTGTGTTTCCCCTTCACGACCTGAAATAAGTGCAGCACGATGCAATAAGTTCTAGTTTATTCTATGCCTCATATTCGGCGATGTGGTCACTGGTCGTACGCCGAATCTACGTTTCGACCGCCAGCCACGACTTTATAAATTTGGCGAACAGTCATGAATTTCTAACTGGGTGGTGCTATTTTTATTTAGTTAGTTTTTTTCCATGATATTCTAACCACATTAACATTGTACAGTAATACTCTGAACTTTCTTCGTCATTTCAGACCAGAACCGACGTCGCGTCGCGGACTTCGTGCTGCCACCGAAAGACACGTGCTGTGCTCAGGCTGCCAACGGATACTGCCTGGTAATTGTTGTAAACTAGTAAACTTGATAACATCCAGTTTAGTGGCAATTTGACTGATGCTTATTCATTCCTGACGTTCTATTTTGATCGTTTGAGTTACTTTTAAATTATTACATTCTTTTAACTAGTTAGATTGCGTACATTCTGGGAGTGAAGTGGCGGGAATATTCACTCTCCGTGATCCGAAAGCAGGGGAATGTTTGGTGTACTAAAAAATTCGCCTTTATTATGGAGGTGGAGGTAGCGGAAGCAGTGATAATTTTTAACAAATTAAAAGTTAAAAGTACATATAACTAACGAAAAATAAATAGAAACAAAACAAAAAACCTAACACCCTTATAACCTAACCCTAACTCGAATCCTAACCATAACCGTGTGTTTCAATCACTTCCAATTTATTTCAGAAGTCCAATGATCGAGGCCTCCCTGAAATAGAGCAAAAATAACGCTTGGAATACCTAACTAGAGAATATGAATATATAATAAGCAAAATAACTCGCACAAATAATCAATAACACAAAACGATTCACTCAAAAATTGAACGATCACAAATATAATCACAGAGCTATCGATTGACGTACCTCCACGGAAAGAACTCTAGACATAATGATAGACAAAACGAAAAACTGCTGGAGGTCACGGCTAAGATGATTGAAAACTAAAAATGAAAAACCAAAATCCTAAACTTAATATATTTCAACTTAAAAATTATATATACAGCAATAAATCCATTTCCTATACAACGTAATGATTTCCTGTGAGCGATATAAACCGATGAAAATGAGGCATTTTCTGCTCTATTAATACAGTTTTTTAATACAGGTAGCGGAATGCCCTGCCGACAACGTCGGCTTCTGTGAGGCACAGATGCGGTGCGAGGCGCGAGGTTTTCCTATGGCCTCACGGGAACTGTACTACAACTACAGCGTCATCGGCGACCCGACTGTCCTTCCAGAAAGTGAGTAGACAATATTTCAGTTAGGATTGCACTTACAATATTTATAATATTGTGAGGCAGTGAAAAGATGAATCGAAACTCCATGGTCGAGCTCAGCAGCATCACAACAATTCGATCGAATCTTTTATGTTGCAACGGAAGTACGGAACTGTTCCGTTGATATGATATATTGGAATATTAGATAAATCAAGTAAATGACGCAAACAGAACAACTGATCGTTCAATATGCAATCTTATATTCTCGTTTATTCTCAGACCAAATTTACTACTGGATTAACATTCGTCGTGGCGAAGACTTGGTATGGCGCTGGATGCCGAGCATGGAACCGACTGTTGACGTGTATTTCGTTAATGAATTGATGCCTGACCATGACTGTGCGGAGATGATCATCGATAACGGCGAGATAAGCTTCATCAGCATGTCGTGTGTCGCAAATGACGAAGAGTGTACGCTTTGTTACGATCCTCAAACAAATCTCCCTGCTTGCTAGGGGCCATACTTTCAAAATTCGCTAAGTGAACGTAAATACTTACGCTCTATTTTCTTGTCTATGATTGGTGGATTTTGCTTGAAAGACCGTCAATGATTGGCTGACGAACTTACGATATCTTACGATATCTTTTTTGAAAGTATAGGCCCAGGAGTCCATCCTATGGTCCTAGTTAAAAGGCTCATCCTAGGAGTCAAAAACCATCCTGTAATGAGCCGTTTGCACTTATTCAATATTACTCAAGAGTAGTTGACTCTGTTGTGATATTATCGGAACTGGTCACAGAACGCATTTGAGGATTCCAACCGGCGATCTTGAGTTAATTATGCACCAATCTGTTTGTTTATTCACCATTCTGTCGGGCAGTGAATGTTCTCAAATAAAAATTCAAAAAAATTAGCAAATGTCTGATTTTCAAATGTCTCATTGAGCTATATGGATGAAGCTCAAAATTATATCCCACCAATTTGATCAAATATTCCTCTAAACATTTGTCATCACATGATTTATTAGGATCTAAATCAACTGCATCAGCTTAAACTCTGAAGGCAAATACAACGATCGGGTCTTCAAATAAGACCGAATAAAAGGAGCCAATTTTACCCGAAATAGCCATGTTTCAACTGAATTCATCACTAATTTGTGGTGGATATCGACTTATGACTGGTGTCGTCGTTGGTAATGAGATCACTTAGATTGCAGTGCGTAGCGAGTACAATATCAGAATCTACGAAAATTTAACTAGGAATTTAAAAGCATAGACAATACCACAAAAATTCTCCGTTTCTTTATAAAAGAAAATTTATTTAAATATTATTCTTTATTTCGGAGACCAGCTCCATCGTCAGTTCATAGCACAAGTCCTAGAAACACAAATACCATCAATTAGTAAAGTAAATCCATTGTCAGGTATTAAAACGGTAACAAGCAAATGACGGCATGAAATGAACACTAGTAAACTGGCTTGCCTATTTGCCATTTCAATGGGATAGGAGATGAAAGCAGCATTCGGAATAGGCTTCTGTTTGAATATATATAATAATTCTAAAATTCGTAGATCAGTAACACCGGATGAGGAAGCTAGAACTTTAAATCAGTATCATATACAGAGGTGTTGCACTGCTCGGCCTGAAAAAGTACAACAGAATGAGGGGGAAGGGCAGTTAGGTTCCCCATTATGTAACCCTTGCCTTTCTGCTCTGCCAGCCTAGTATAGAAATTGCGTGACGTCATACATTAACAAAAATTAAGGTATGGTAGAGACTGCGAGAGACTCGCTACGGTTGTGGTGAGGTTATTCTGGGTCTGTTCGGCCACTCAACCGCAATCAGCGACTAGTCAGAGACGCATTGCCGACTTTATAGTCTCCTGAGAGCATGGTAAGAGTGGGCTTGACCTAACCTACCCAGCCTATAAACTGCCCAGAGGCTTCCCTTCAAGCCCACAGCGGAAGGCAGTGGGTAGAATCCTCCCGGAGGTGCATGGGCGAGCTGGTCTGCACATGCATAACTAAATGCATGAATATGCCGTGTCGAAATAGCGGCATTGCCGATGACATGAAATTGGCAGCCAGTTGCCGAATCTGTAGAAGAATCAGCATTTCTATACTATAGGAATAGCCAAATTTTTTTATAGTTAAATATAAATTAACTTGAGCGAACTTGATCTAACATTTTCTAACTCTAACTATCGATTTACGTTTTAACTCTAACTCTAACGTCCGATTTTCTGAATCAGCAACAAAATCCTCGATTCTACAGATTCGGCAACTGGCTGCCGATTCCATGTAATCGGCAATTCCGCGATTTCGGCACGACATATATATGCCGACAGCTAGAAACTAAATAAACTGTGTAATAACTAATCGACGCGACAACACTTCTTCTCGCATCGAGTTAAGATGGAAGTGCACAAAAGGTTTTGAAATGTTTCTACACGAACTCGGATTTCGTTTTGAACAAAAGAAATGAACTGTTAACTGTGATCGGAAACGAGCATATTGACATTATTTGTATTACAGACACTCCCCAAAAATCACGGGAGGGGGGGAAATTTTACCAGTTGAATTTCATTTGCCAGTTTTTGATTGCTTTCATAATTTAAACGAAGAGCAGTGTAGTAGAGGTGTAGTGTGTGTGTGTGTGCGGTGCCACTAGGAAAGAGTTGAAAAAAACAAGAGGTGGCGCAGAGTGGCCAGAAAGAAGAAGGAGAAATGGAAACGACAGTAGGAGATGAAAAGGCGCATTGCGCATAATTGGGTTGGTTGTAGGTGATTGGGGGTATTTGGGGCTGGGGAAGGGGAGGGGGGAACCCGTCGGGGCTTTAGATACGTCCGAATGGTGGGTGATGGGGGGATGGTGGTTCACTATTTACATATATATATATATATACATGCGTTCTCGCTCTTTTTTTAAATTTTTATTTTTTATTTATTTTTTTGGTATTTTTCTTGATGAATATGATAATGAGCGGGGATGATGATAATGGTAATTGATGATGATGAAGATGAAGGCGGTAGGTGAGTCGCTCGAGACTCGGATAGAGGTAAGGGGTTGGTTGGTATATTCAAAGTTTTTAGTCGAGTCTTTACTGTACGTCACTCTCGGTGAGTAACGTCAGTCCGTCAGTGCGATGGTGTCATGAGTGTTTAGTGTTGTGTCGTTTTGGGACCAGCTACACCCGTCCGCATTATGAACAACTTCGTACGGGTGCAGCATGGTCCGCTGTGTAGTTATTTGTAGAGAGGTGGAGGTAGGGGACCTAGTGCGAGCATTTTTGAGCTGTGGAATAGCCGGTGCTGCCTTGCTATGGCGTGTGGGGGAATGTGAGTTGGTTGAAAAGTTGGGGATCGTATGTTTTGATGGTGGACCAGGTTTTACGAGCATGTTGGTGGAGGACTGTGTTTATTGTGGGAATGTTGCATTGTTCATGTAGTGTTTGGGAGGATATGAAGTCGGACCAGTGTGTGTCTGTGATGAATTTGAGCGCTTTGTTTTGGACTTTCTGTAATTGTGATATTGCTGTTTTGGATAGTGTGTGTAGGGTATTGGGGGATAAATGAGGGCTGACCTAACAAGGGTGAGGTATAGGGTACGTTTTATATTTGGAGGGAGGTGATAGAATCTGTGTATTTTATGTAAATTTGTGAGGGCTATTGCTTTCCTAATTGTTACTTGGGACCTAAAACCGTGTGTTGTGAATTTTAGACCTAAAACTTTACCGTTGTTCGTGTATGGCAGTATGGGTAGTGAGTGTTGTCTATGAATATGTCGGATGTTTTTTGTCTGTTGATGGGGATGATTTCGAACTTGGTGGTGTTGGTCCTAATTAGCCATTTGTTTTCGAATGTGTTTATCTGTTGGATGGCGTGTTGTGTTTGTTGTGCTGCATAGTTGTATTTGTAGCGTCCTGTTGTTATTTGTGTTATGTCGTCTGCAAATGCTATGTAATCTGTGTTGGGTAGTGGTGGTGGGAGGTCATGTGTGTAGAAGCTATATAATGTGGGGGAGAGACAAGCCCCTTGGGGTACACCAGTTTGGAGTTGGAGTGGGGGACCTATGTGATTTCTTATTCTGATGGATGCTGTTCTGTCTGTAAGGTAGTCTGCAAGTGTTTTAGTGAAGGATGGGTGGAGGTTAAGTTGGATGATTTTGTGTTGTAGTCCGGCGTGCCAAACCTTATCGAAGTCTTTGGCCACGTCGCGGAGCACTATGTCGGTGGTGTGTTTTTGTGCTGTGTTTATGGCGAATATTTCGTGGAATGTGGCTAGCCCGTGCTGTGTGTGTCCCTCTGAGTTTCCTAAACCCGTGTTGCCTAGTGTTGTGTATGTTGTGGAAAGTGAGGTGTTCATATAGTCTGTTGTTGAGTATTTTGGCCAAAAGCTTCCCGTGTATGTCTAGTAATGAAATTGGTCTATAGTTTTGAACTTGGTGTTGTGATGTGTTGGGTTTGGGGAGGAAGATCATAATGGCGTGTTTCAGGGAGTCGGGGAAGTATCCAGCGGAGATGGAGTAGTTGAATATGTATAGAAGGTAGTGTATCATGTTTTTGGGTAGATGTTTGAGTTGGAGGGTTGTGATGCCAGTGGGGCCTGGTGCTTTCTGTTTAAATGTTTTTAGTGTACGTTGTAGTTCTCTGATGGTTATGGGTGGGAAGTCTACTGGGTGGAGTCTTGAAAGGTCGCCGGTATTGTATGGATATATGAGGTGTATGTTATTGTTGATTTGGTCTTGTATGGTGTGAATGTGTTCTATGTCAAAGTCTTCGTTGTCTGTGTCGTTCTGTGTGAATATGTCCTGCCAGTGTTTGCGGAAGATGGGTTCTTTTTGTTCGGGTGTGTCATGTTGTATGTTGTGTTTGAGGTATGGGATGGTTTGTTTGGTGTTGGAGCCTAGCATGCGTTTTAGTGAGGACCAGAATTTTTTGGGATCTGTTTGCGTTTCTAGAGTGTCTATGAGGTCCTGCCATGTCTGTGTTTGTATGTGTCTGTATACTGTTTGTAGTTGTTGGCGTAGGGTAATGAGTTGTCTTTTGAGTGCAATTGATGGTCCGTGTGTGTGGATGTATTGGAGTGTAGCTTGATATTGTGTTTGTATGAGTAATGTTTCGTGATTAGGTTTGATGCCGGGAATGATGCGGTGCGTTATAGTGGGGATTGAAGTGTCGGTTGCGTCCTGTATGTGTTTTGTCCAGTTGTCTAAATGCGTATCTATTTCTTCCAAAGTAGGGTTTGTTTGTGTGGGGACTGTGTACTGGGATAGTGTTTGTTTGTATTAGGTCCAGTTGGCTCTATGGAAGGATCTGCGGGGGCGAATGGGAATTTGTATGGGGTTAGCAGAAATTGTGGCTATTATTGGAATGTGGTCTGACGGTGTGATGGGTCCTGGTTGTAGGTGTATGTTGTGGAATATTTTATTATTGGTTAGGACTATGTCTGGTGATGTTGTGCTGTTGTGTGTGATGAGGGTTGGGAAGTATGGGCCGATGTGGGTGCACTTCTGTCGGGTTATGAGTGAGTGTAATTGTTTGCCTACGTGGTTGGAGGATGAGTTCCCTAGTGTGGTGTGTCGTGCGTTTAGGTCTGCGAGGAGGTATACGGGATGTGGCCTGTTCAAAAGTGTGTGGAAGTCGATGTAGTTGATGTAGTCTGTGCGGGGTGGGATGTATGTCGTACCTATTGTGATGGGTCCTTGTTGGGTATCAATTGTGATTGCTAGCATATCTGTGTGGAAGTTGTCGTGTAGTTTGTATGTGGTAGGTCGTTTGATTGCTATGGCAGCACCGGAGTGGATTGTGTTGTCTTTTTTGCCGGTGTGTACGTTGTAATTGAATATTTTGAGTGGATTGTTGGTGTCTGTGTTGGAGTGATCGTTGATTAGTATTATGTCAGGGTCTATGTGGTTGTAGATGTTTGCAAGAGTGTAACTGTTGTTTTGCCAGTGACGGACGTTGTGTTGTATTATCTTTAGAGAGGGCGGGGAGGTCATTGTGATAGGTGTTTGAATGTGGAGTGCTTTGTCTTTTTGGTGGTTGTTGTCGAATGTTTGTCCATGTTGGTGACGATGTCGTGGGGAATGATGTTTATTAGCGGTTGTTGTATCTTTAGTTTGTCACGTTTCAGGTAGTCGATTATTTTTGAAGAGTCTGCGTCTTTCACCGAGAGCTTCAGTCCGTAGTCTTTCTTCTTTAGTTCTTCGGCACACCAATAGTTAGATGGGTCAAGGGGGATTTCTACTTTGTCTTTGGAGCTCCTAAATAGTTTGATTGGGATCGGTTCGTCGAGTCCGGGTCCTGAGATGTATGAGTCTTCGTAATGATCGTCAATGCTTTTCCTCTTTCTGGGTCTTGATGATGGTGGGGGGCCACTGCCTCTCGCCCTCTGGGGCAAGCCCATCGGGTTCGAGGCAGAAGTGCCCCCTGGGGGAAGGGGCATGAGGGGGGATGGGGAGGTGGAGGAGGGGGCATGGGGGGATGGGGAGGGGGGAGTGAAAACACAGGTATGATGGGACTGCAGTCGTGTGTACAAAAGAATGGTAGAGACAGAGGCAAAAAAGTAAAGTCACTAATTCCTAGCGACACTCACGTCACGAAGGCTGCTAATCCAAGGCGAGGCTGCAGGTAAGTCACAAGGGAGCACAGCCAAAATCCACCATCAGTGACCACGAGGGGCCAGAGGTGTAGCTCTGTGGGTTAGAACCTTTTATGGGGCCCGACAAGTTAAGTTACCATGCAGCAGAGCACCAATCAGCTAGAGAATCAGTGTGGTGTGAGCTTTCTTTAAAAAGCAGGGATAGCCTCCTAATAGGTGTCCTGTATAGATCACCCAACAGTTCCTTTGATAACGATAAAGTACTGAACAGTCTTCTACCAAGCATGACTTTCAGCAGGTCGCATACGTTAATCGTTGGTGGCTTTAACCATCCAGAAATAGACTAGGCACATTAATCCTCTCCAAGGGATGAGAATCACCCATCATCCTTTTTCATGGAGTCTCTGAGAGACTCATTTTTATACCAGCACATCACAAAGCCAACCCATTTTAGAGGTAATCAGACACCAAATACTCTAGCCCTAGTCACCTAGTGTTTACTAGTGAAGAATTAATGGCAGAAGAGCTTCGCCACGAGGCTCCGTTGGGCTATTAGAAATTTTGTTCAGTTTGTTGGAAATTATGTTCCGTTCTAATGTAACGGAGACCTTGAAGATTAAGTTAGATTAAGTCTCGATGTCGAAAGAACGACAGAAGCATGAAGGCTTTTTTTACTTTTGACTGCTTATGTGATACGGAGGTGACTCAAATGGTGTTCTAGGCTATTGTAGTGCTCACAGTGACCAGAGTGCAATTCACTTCCTATCATCTTTTGATTTAATGCATGCCATATGGGCCCTTTATCAAGTTAACGCATGCCACGTTACTATTCTGGTTTGACCCAACCCTTTAGTTTAAGACGTCTCTGATGCCTTAATTATACTTGCCACTCAGTACGTTGGCAGTATTGCCTGCTTTCGAGCCTTTAACTTTACGCGCTGTGGCGCTTCAACCCTATTAACGATATTAAGTGGTAAATTAATGAATGGTCGGCCCAAGTTGGGTCGACCATTCATTAATTTACCAACCATTGCACTTAATTGCACTGTCAAACACCTACCTCTAAACGGCTTTCAAGCCACTTCTAAATTGACCCCAGCGGTAATAAATTAGAAGGTTAGTCTCGAAATATATGACCTTACTTTATATAAATTGATCCATATATGCTGATCCTCAAAGTGAATATTTGCATACGATACAATAGCGCTTGTTGATCAATCTAATTTTGGTTCGTAACTATTAATTTACAGTATAACCTCCGATATTCTCGTCGCATCTCTTTTGCCGTGTGCTTCATGCCTCCAGTGCAGCCAGCGCGACATTATTTCTGATGTACACGTTGTTTCACTTGAGGTTAGACTGGGTGATGCGCTCACTGTCAAGTTTTGTACCGCTAAATTGGAATTACTGAGCATAATTGATAAAATCACTTCTCAAGCTCTGGCCTTCATTAAGTAAGGTCTCTTTTTCTAATTTCAGTTTGCTCAACTGCATCCACTGCTGTTCCGGTATTCTACTTTGCTGGATCCGAAGTTTTGTTCGCTGGGTTTTCAATAAAATTGTTTGCCGTTATGTTTGTATGAATTCCTTACAGGGCAAAAGTCACCATCAGTCATTGTTTTTCAGTATCGAGTGCTATTCAGAAAAGACGCCTCGGAAGAGTGAACGTTTCAACTTTGCGAGAGACGACTGTTAAACTTCGTGAATCAGTGAGTGCAGCGAACATTTCGGACTGTATCATGAACATGAATGTGGCGGAGTCTTGGTCATTCATCAAGAACACGGTTATGTCTGCAGTTGATGCGTGTATACCTAAAATAAAGCTCGGAGGAGTCAGAAAAACACAGTGGATGAACAATACGGTTAAAGCAAAGCTAAAGGCAAAGAAAGAAGCCTACAAGCGTTATTTACGAACTCGCAGCGATGCTGAGTATAACCTGTATGGAAGAGCTCGAAATCAAGCTAAAAAAGCTTGTCGCACCGTAGTCAAAAATTTTGAAAAAGACGTCGCCAAAAACTCGAAAAAGAACCCGAAAGCCTTCTTCTTGTATGCTAGTTCGAAGTGTATGCCAAGCTAGGGACGGTATTGCTGATTTTAATGTAAATAAACGGAAGATATCTTCTGAGCAGGGCAAGGCTAATGTTCTAAATCAGTTCTTTAGCAGCATCTTCACAGATGAGGACTTGAACAGTATTCCAGCTATTGAGGAGCGACCAGTGGACTCGAAGTTAACTAGTTTCGAGATACATGAAGAGGAGGTTCTCAAGCGCCTGGTCTCCCTGAATCCCAACAAGTCATCTGGATCAGACTGTTTCCACAATAGATTACTCAACGAATTAGCAACCGTTCTGGCCGGCCCTTTAACAGTATTCTTTCGAAAAACCTTAATCGAAGGGACTTTGCCGGCCGACTGGAAAGAAGCCCAAGTGACTCCCCTGTTCAAAAAAGGTGACAGAAGTAACCCAGGTAACTACCGTCCTGTAAGTCTCACAAGTGTTGTGTGTAAGGTGATGGAATCGGTTATGAGGGATAGGATAATCGATCACTTGACTGTTAACTATCTTCTATCAGACTGTCAGCATGGCTTTATTGCTGGCAGATTATGCACCACTAATCTCCTGTCTACCTTGAATAATTGGACTCGGCCTGCTGGACGAATGGGTGCCAGTGGATGCACTGTACCTCGATTTTGCCAAGGCATTTGATAGTGTTCCGCATGAGCGACTGTTACGTAAAGTGAATTCTTTGGGAATAGAGGTAAATGTACTCCAATGGATCAGGAATTTCCTAGTAGGCAGAAGACAACGAGTCAGCATTAACGGAACCGTATCAGACTGGGTAACTGTGCGCAGTGGCGTACCGCGAGGAAGCGTTCTTGGACCTGTTTTGTTAGTTTCTTTTATAAACGATCTACCAGATGTAGTGTCAAGCGTGTGCTCCATGTATGCCGATGACACAAAAGTTTGTAATACAGTTAAGGATGCGTCAAATAAAGTGCAACTGCAAAACGATCTTGATAGTTTAGTTGAATGGGCTGATGCGTGGCAGCTGCGTTTCAATGCTGACAAGTGTAAAGTACTTCACCTCGGCAAGAACAATGAACAGCAAGCTTACAGAATGAGAAGACACGGTTGCAAC
Source organism: Hyalella azteca (assembly GCF_000764305.2). Lineage (NCBI taxonomy): Eukaryota > Metazoa > Arthropoda > Malacostraca > Amphipoda > Hyalellidae > Hyalella > Hyalella azteca. The sequence goes on along the minus strand of NW_025937525.1, from coordinate 80,761 downwards.
GAGAGGCTAATGATTGAGAAGTCTTGCGTGGAAAAAGATCTTTGAGTTTGTATCGACAAGGAGCTGAAATTTTATAGGCATATTGAAACGCAAGTTAATACATCCAATAAACTGCTTGGGCTAATCAGACGCTCCTACGAGTACCTAGATATAGAAATGATGAAGCTGTTGTTTACCTCTGTCGTGCGCCCGAACCTAGAGTTTGGAAACATTGTGTGGTCACCGAGACTTGAAAAGGACAAAAATTTAGTTGAGAGTGTTCAAAGACGTGCAACTAGGATAATTCCAGGCTTAAAGGGCAAGTCTTATGAAGAAAGGTTGAAGATTATGAAGCTTCCCAGTCTCCGTTATCGTCGCCTGCGTGGTGACCTCATTGAAGTATACAAGTATACTCATGGTTTGTACAAGGTCCCAGAAGGATTAATAGAATTTGAAACAAGAACCAACACCAGGGGCCACAGGTATGAACTAAAAAAAACTACGGTGCAACTTATCCACTAGACAACATTTCTTCTCGCTTCGAGTCACCGACATGTGGAACAGCCTCCCTGAAGATATTGTTGACGCTCCGATTATGAACGCCTTCAAGAACAGAAAAGACAAGGGAGCATCTTTTTAGTCTTGAAATGCCTCGTACCCTACGGAACAACTGATATCTAGAAGAGATTTTAAATCTACCGTCCGTTGAAAAGATTTGATCAAAAGGCCAGTCTAGTCAAGAAAAGTACAAGAATCGGCGAGAGGCCTATCCAGGCCTATTCTTCAATGCCGAAGATACTATACATATATACTATACTATACTATACTATACTATACAGTCTATACTAAACTTATACTTATACTATACTTATACACATACTTATACTACCGTCATGTAGAACATGAACGCGTTCAAGAGCAGACTAGACAAAGTTGTGGATAAATATATGTTCATACTTGAATTGCCTAGCACCAACTTGGTGGAAGTCTCGTAGCTAATTCAATCTATCGTTAGTTTTGAAAAGGTCCGGTAAATGCTTACCAATACAATAGAGTGAAAACCCGTTATCAGTTAATTCAATACAATCGAAAATTGATTGCATCGTGGTTCAATTTTTTGTCCATTTTCCAATGCTTTGGTAAATTTCGAAGTGGCAGCGCTCTTCATAGCAGAGAATACGCAACACTAATATTGTTTGGTTGCACAACGCTGATATTGTTACCATTAGTTGATTATCGATAACTTTTTCAGTTATTTCGTCGGATGTGAAGGAAAAATGTTTATTCCACGAACATTATTACACACGATTTTAAATTTTCTTAGAATCGTGTTTCTTTCTTTTTCTCTTTGTATTCAGCGAGTTAAAGAAATAGGCATTGATAGTAAATCATGTAAAAATTAAATTTCAACTCCCTTCCTCTCACTGCAGAGGAAGGGGGGGGGGTGCGATTCTTTTAATCATGCAGTCAAACTCGGTCAGAGCTGCTCCGGATTCGGGGACGACCTCAATACGAACCGCTTTAAGGCCGCCAGAGTAAGGACCATGCAGGCTCTCGTAACTGTCTGTCTGTCTTGGGATTGAAATATAGACCAAAAAACGGACATATAGAAGCTGATTTACTATGCTCCCCGAGTCCTAGGCGTTTCCTAATTCAGATCCGCCCTCAGCTCTATATTTTGTTAGGGTACCAACGTACGCTGATGCGCACTGCGCACAACTATACTTGTAAACTAGGGACGATCGCTAAGAACAAGGAGAGTTGGGCAACATGGAGCAGCGCGCCAACCCCCCACCTTTTTAAACTAAATTTTGATGAAGTTTTAATTGATACGAGGTGGTTCTTTGTTTTGTTTAAAGGTACAACTAATGAGGAATGTATGATGTGAATTAGACGCCTATAGAGTTATTCAATTTTTAATGAAACACTATTTTGTAAAAAGTGTCAAATGGGCCCATTGTCCCCACCCCTGTGGCAATGGGCCCATGGGCTTGGGGCAAGGCGCCCACCCCTGGTCCCTTTACCACAATTGCATATTTTTCGTTTAAAAATGATAAAACAACACTTTACAGTTGAAAATAAGAAAAATTTAATAAAAAAATTTGACATTCATTCATTTATTAACAACTCAAAAAATCATATCCTTTACTTGAAAAAATATGCTCTTGGCTTAAAAAAATCTATCACTGACGTGAAGAAAAATATTTCATTGAGCATAAAAATAAATAAATAAATATATCCTTGCGATAAAAAATTCGTCCTTGACATGAAAAATGTATCCTTGACTAGAAAAATAAATTTAGTTGATCAGAAAAAAATCTTCGTTCCAGTTTCGTCCATAATCCAGATATTATGTGCAGAGAATTCGTACCTAATCGTGATTTTAGCCTGTCGAGGCGCACACGCCGCCGCAGTCTATACGTGGCAACCACTTCATAAAAGCCTTATGTGATCGTCTAGTTCGGCAGTACACTAACTTTGTTGCGGAGGATAAAAAACAAGAGAGTAATTTTCGCCGTTAAATTCATAGATTTTACACTGTGCACATGCGACTTCCACCAACGGCTTCCACTAACTTACTAACTCGTATTGAAAATTCTCCCTAACTACGGACGAGTCGTTCTCCAAAGAACTATTTTTTCAGTTCGTAGGTCTAACTGGTAATTGAGAAAAATACGTTAAGAATAGACGAGCTTAGAAAATTTCAGAATTGCAGAATAACAGAGATAAATAAATATTCAAATATAAACAAACGATCACAACATTTCCCCCCACCAGTGGATACTTATATCCACGCAAAAAAAATAACGCATTATCATGCTTCGCAGCCTAAGTACATTATTTACAAAAAGGTCTAGCATATTCTGATTACTTAAACATCCTAACACACACCATAACACACACAATAATACAGCTATATTTAGAACACACTTAACAGCTATATATACCGCAAGCGGTCCCTATTAATTACATTGAGTAAAGTTGAACGATTTTTTTTACAAAGCATTCAAACAAGTTTTACTAACAAAGACACCTAGCGATACGAATGAAATTTCAACCTAGTCGTGTGATAGTTCCGTTACTTAGACACTATACATAAACGTCTATCGCTGTAATCATGTCATAGCATTTACATTTCAGGATGGCCAATTTAGCATATGCAATCTACAGGTTCAAGACAAGTCAAAAAAATTACTCTGTTAGTTTAGTAGCGCAATTCGGCCTACTGCTGATGCACAATTCTTAAATTTACGCTCTCCCGTACCGGCCAAGATACGGGACTAAAGCAAATTTTAACTTGCACACACGTTATAGTTTTAATTGCACACGCATCAAGTAAACTTATACCTAAAATTAATGTACACAATTTAAACACCCGATAAAGCAATACATTTAATTTATAACGGAACGCGATCAATATGAGTCATTTAGGATATACACATGAAATTGCGTGACCTGTACAAAAAATTCAAATATGGACATTGCGCGAACAATACGAAACTCGAAAATCAAGACTATTGGCGCAAAGTTTGGGTGAAATTTCTACAGCGATAACTTAGGCTCCTTGAACAGTTTTACCTTCATATTTTCGGCACCATGGTTCTGACATGCCTTCTTTATAATCTCTAATACTTTCACACACAGTCTTCAAATGATTAAACACAACTTTCACCGCATTTTTCATCACCATTTCATTCATCGAATCACTTCTGTCATCCTCATCATCACTCATTTCGATCAAATCTGCCCAATATTTTCTCAAGTTCTTCCCCAAACCCTTCGATAATGTCGCTACTCGCTTCAACAAGTTTTCTTGTACAGACATCGCCTGTTCCAACCAGAGAATGAAATTGTCTCGTGAGCGACTATCCATATTGTTTGACAAATTATCAGCTTTTTTCATTATGTTGGGGACTAATCGATAAATTTACACTCGGAACGCTTTTGATTAAATGCTTGTCTACTTGTTCAATCTGAGAGGTGCTCACCTCAATCCTGTCAGATGCAGTTGCTAAATCACCTAGGACGTCTAGCTGCTTTTCAGATCGTAGGGATTGCTGTTGAGATGATTGCTGTGGTTGATGTTGTCAGGTTGCTGGTTCGGAAGGTGAACGTGTCGTTGGTGCGAAGGATGAACAGGTCGCGGTTGGCATTGAATAGGTTGCTGTCGGTATTGAACAGGTTGCTGTCGGTATTGAACTGATTGTTGTCGATGCTGAACGTAAGGCGTCTGGAATACATCCTGAAGCTCATCTGTCAATGACGCAAAGCGATTACGCCATGGGTTCAAATGATGGCTAGAGTGATTGGAGTATCGTTGAGGATTTCTGTTGAACTCTGTTCTTGTCTGATGGTTGAATGCTTGTGGTTGAGAGTTGAACTTCTGGTTTTGTGGTTGACGTCTGAAGTTCCTCGGGCAATTGTAAAGAAATGGTCGGGTGATCCACAAGAAAAACACAAATGTAATTTTTTCTGCTGTTAGCTTCCACATGACCAATTCTTCCGCAATAAGCACATGCCGTATTCCTATAGGAATACGGCATAAGTTGCCTGGGTGGTCTAGTGAAGTTGCGTCGGTCTCTCATCTGGTTGTCAAAGTTAGAGAATGCTGGCGTCTTTCTCATATCGAGTTTACTTGCTGCTTCAATCAACTGCGTGAATGTGTCTTTCCGTCTGCGTTGCTTAATCTTCGGTTGTGTTTTTCTAGTTTTCTTGCTTGGCGTGTCATCTTCACTGTTTGTAGTTTCACTCATCGTGTCCGTTGGGTTGCTGGTCGAGTCTGTGTCAGAGTTTCGTGAGCTTTCTGATGTTTTCTTGCATTTCCTCTTCTTCGGGATAGCTCCCTTGGCTGCACGATTCTCTTCACTCTTCACTTCCTTCTGCTGCTCTTCTAAGTTCGTCACTGCTAAATCAAAGTTTGCTTTAATACGGAGTAGCTCGTCTCTAGTTTTCGTTGACATACTGCCTGTTCTTGTTTTTACAGCTGTCATAAATTTATCAATATGCCTCAAGTTCTCTAATATACAATCCTCTTCTTCTTCCGCAGATGCTGTCTGACGTAAGTCAAGGGACTCGGCCATGATGATGAAATTTAACGAGCTTATGGAAAAATAAACGCTGGAAAACCATGAGAGTGGAGACACCAAACACTAATAAATAATCACTAAATAATTATCACCACTGGTTTAATTTTTGCCTTTCTTTAACTGTTTACTGAAGGTCTACTGGCACTGTCATAAGTCACTTCAGATCATGGTCACGGCACCAATTAATATCGTGGCGCTCACGCCGCCGCAGTCTATACGTGGCAACCACTTCATAAAAGCCTTAATTATTAATGTGATCGTCTAGTTCGGCAGAACACTAACTTTGTTGCGGAGTTAATTTGTTAATTTGTTGTTAATTAATTTGTTAATTGGTTATTTATTGTTGTTAATTTTCGCCGTTAAATTCATAGACTTTACACTGTGCACATGCGACTTCCACCAACGGCTTCCACTAACTTACTAACTCGTATTGAAAATTCTCCCTAACTACGGACGCGTCGTTCACCAAAGAACCATTTTTTCAGTTCTTAGGTCTAACTAGTAATTGAGAAAAATACGTTAAGAATAGACGAGCTTAGAAAATTTCAGAATTGCAGAATAACAGAGATAAATAAATATTCAAATATAAACAAACAATTATTATACGGTATGCCGATCACAACAAGCCAACACCATAAAAACTCATCTTCTCTCCGGCGCCATCGATTCACAACTCCTCAATAGCCTGTTGTCGATATTCTATCCCGTCAAACCTATATTAATCTATTGCTTCTTGTCTAATATATAGATTATAAATTTTCTACTGTCCCATTCTCCCCGTCAGTCTGATTGAAGTTATAGGAAGAATAGCAAAGCTCATAATAACCGTGTAACGAGTAAATCAGTAATTGTTGCAGCTGGCAGCAGCACCTGACAAAACTGCACCTTAAAACTGTTAATGAAACTGTGAAGACCGCTGCATTGAAGACTCAGTAATGAAGATCAGTCCAATAATAACTTAGTAATGAAGACCAATGTAATAATGACTAAGTGATGAAGATCAATGCAAATTTCCGCCAAAAAATGTTTATTTTAAAGTAATTCTATGAAAAATTCTGTGGGACACAATAGAATATGACTAAAAAATCAATTATATTAACTACATCTAAGGCTGTCATGGTTTTGTCCCACAAAATTAATTTTACTGAATTCAGGAGGGATTTAAATTAAAGATGATTTTGATTAAATTAATAAAGTAAACCCTTCAGTCTAATAACCTAATTGCCACTAGATTAAATTTAAATCTGCATTGTGTACAGACCAACATCTTCCTCTCAAGTGTTACGCAATTGTGAATTCATGAACAAATCGCCTTTTATAAATATATTCAAGAATTCACGACATTAATTTGGGGAATTGGGCTTATCGCTGAAGTATATCTATGTATTATATTTACATAAATATTAATATCTTAAGGTTCTCGTCATCTATATATGCATAATTATTTTTTTTTGTTTTCGGTATGAGATCACGCTTCGCAAACCTTTCAGGTCTTACACTCGTTTTATTTCTGTGGCTTGAAAGAAATAATTGCTAGACTTGACCTAACCTGACAGTAATAATCCACAACAAAAGAAAATTTTTATTCAAACCACTTGAAGACGTAATCTACTGAAGATTAAATAACCAAAGATAACTTGAAAATCGATAACTAAAGCAGGTGAATTTTATATCATTATATATAATATAATATTATTATATTATTTATATATTATCATACAATTATATTATATAACGTCAATAGATTGCTTGAATCGCAGATTCACTAGAAATTTAAAAGCGAAGAAAAATCCACGAAAATTCAGCATTTCTCTATTGAAAACGTTTCGGAGACCAGCTCCATCGTCAGTTCGATAAATCTAGAACACAAATACAGTCAGAAAATTAATAAAGTTTGGAGTCAAAAGTAAAAAAAACAACAGAAGTTAATACCTAAATTTACAGGCAAAGGGCAGAATAATAAAGAAATACCTATCTATTCACAATTTCTAATGGATAAGAACTGTAGGCAGCATTTAAACTAGGATTCTTTTTAAAAATATACAATGATATCAAAATGCGCAGATCGGAAGCACCAGAACTATAAGCTAAAACCTTAAAGTCAGTGTGGGACACTGGAACGTTGCACTGTTCCGCATGAGTGCGCACAGCCGGATGAGGAGGGCGCGATAGTAACTGCCCAGTCCTATAATGCGATCATACCAAGTTTATAAATTTAGTTGTGCACGATGTGCATCTGCGTACGTTGGGATGCGGCACGCAACCTTTACACTAGGGTCGCTGGGCATAAAGGGAGGAGTTATAGGACTGGACAGTTACTATTGCGCCCTCCTCACTCGGCTGTGCGCACTCATGGCGAACAGTGCAACGTTCCGGTGTCCGACACTGACTTTAAGGTTGTAGCTTATAGTTCTGGTGCTTCCGATCTGCGCATTTTGATATCATTGTGTATTTTTAAAAAGAAGCCTAGTTTAAATGCTGCCTACAGTTCTTATCCGTTAGGAAATGTGAATAGATACGTAGGTATTTCTTTATTATTCTGCCCTTTGCCTGTAAATTTAGGTATTAACTTCTGTTGTTTTTTTTCTTTTGACTCCAAACCTTATTAATTTTCTGACTGTATTTGTGTTCTATTTTTATCGAACTGACGATGGAGCTGGTCTCCGAAACGTTTTCAATAGAGAAATGCTGAATTTTTGTGGAGTTTTCTTCGCTTTTAAATTTATATTATATCATTACGAATTATATATTCGTAAAAATCATTATTAAATACTCTGTGTATTGAGATATAAGCAACATTAATATTTATAATCCCTAAGTTTCAGCCCGTGGTCCCTTCCATACGAGGTTGATGCAATTATAAGCCCATTATTGTAAATGCCATCAAGTAAGTTAATTCGTTCGAGAATTAAAGGTGTCAGTGTTCTATGCTGGGACTGAATTCACAATATGAACACACATCATTACACCTGCAAACGAAAAAGATAAAGTCCAAAGAGCAGATAATTTCTATAAACACATTTAAAAATCAGTGCCAATTTCTTTCTTAACAATCTCCCAATGGCAATCATAGTTAGAGCCCCGTTCTCGATTAGTAAACAGATATATCACTGACAGATTTCTATATTTTTAATTCCAAGTCCGGTTAGAAGAAGTGATACGGCTTAAAAAAAACTACAGCGTTCCATGCGTGGCCAATAGCTGGCCTGTTAAACCATGCACCATAATAATTTTGAATATTTATTATTTTATTTTAGAAGGTTTTATAATTGATTACCGTGAGAAAAACGTGCATTACTGGGCTAATAAACCCAATTGTGGTTATTTGTGCTTAACTCTAGTGCTAATATTATCTCAATGTTGTAGTTTAAAACGAGTGGTAATAACACTGCCATAAAAAAATGAAGCGAATTTAAAGATATAAAGCATTTTTTCATTACCTGTAATTAATCCAGGAGGGTTGCTTCCGAATTGTATATTTGTATTGAAGATAATTTTTTCGTACTTATTTAAGATATCCATGCCTGTATTTGTGGCAAGATTGTCAAAATGAAGTTTAAATAAAAGGAAGGTGTCGTGGTACCGTTATGTGCGGGACGTAGAAGTTCACCTCAGCATCGAGGTTCTCCAAAGGGCCGAATTTTGTAGTGAATTAAGCTAAATTATCCACCTTTTGGAATACTCTTGCCAATTAAATTAAAGTTTTTTTTAACTGGAAACACAATTTGTCCTTTTTTATCAGGATTGTTCACGCTGTGCCCCAAATTAATAACATGCACAATTATTTTAGAATGTTATTATATATATATATATATATATTAATTTCTACTGGGTTACAGGCTCTGGAGGTGCAGACTGCGTTTTGAATACTATCGGAACATGGGGAATCATCTAGATGCTTAAACTGTTCCAAAAAATTTGTAGTATCCTGAATCAATAGCAACAACAAATTTCTGTCCAATTAAAGCTGAACGGATGTTTTTGAGTTGTTAAGTCCTGTGCTGGTGAAACCAAAGTAAGCATCGAGTCCCCCGACTATAACAGGCTTTCAATAAATTCGCTTGCATAACACTGGGTACTCTTCGCTGAATATTGTATTTGTCGGAGTCATAACAATTTTTCCTCCCTCGGCGAGCTGAGCTGCCAAACTGTAGCTGAGCTGCAATACATCTGTAACGAAGTCGCCAGCAGTGAAGACGCTGCCAATCACAGGGGAGTTGTCGGGCCAGTTGTAGGTTCCGTTGTAGTGAGTTCGGTAGGCGCTGAGCCAAGCACGACGGCCAATTCCCCACAGTCCGTTCCATCCCCATGGTCCGTTCTGCAGGCCGTGTTCTGGAAAAAATTTCAATGAACGTATACAGAGACTAAGACAGTACTGTGTGCAGTAGTAGTGCGATTGAAATTAACATACTCGAATTTTGGGCGTTTTTGCGTGGTTGTGAAGGTTGTGCAATCAAACTGTGGGACTCTAAGCTTCTCCGTAGACATGCGTAATAAATAATCTTCTCGATGCACCGAAATTGGATCAAAAACTTTACAACTGAAAAAAAATCTTTAATAGTAATACCAGTAACGAGTTGCTGTGCTTGTCGACGCAGCTGCGCGGTGTTGATGATGAGCGGTACCCCGCGTTCGGCGTCGCAGATCTTCTTCTGGATGTCTAGAGTACCGTAACGGGTCAGGTTTTTGGTGATGAAGACCTCTTGCAACACTGTGATCAGGAAACAAGTGTGATCAGGTGGCCATTTGGTGGTAAAAACTGGTTAAATCAGCGACAAAAAAAAAAAAACTTGCATGCAATTTAATATTTACCAAGTAATCCGTTGATTGCAGTGTAAAAATTAATTTCGTCTTCTTTTTTCTGTACTTTGTAAAGTACAATTAGATATAACCGCCATCATAATTTTTTTGCTGGCAAATGATATTGGAAAAAATAAAGTTTGAAACCTGGCCGGAAAAATTCCCATTTGGCAACCCTCAGTGTGATAGTAAGCGCGCATACATGTATTTTAAACAACTACTACAACATTAACGCGCTACACAGCGCTTCACATCTCATAACAGAAGAGAGGCTACAAATGTACATTGTCAATAAGTTAATTTAAAGTTACATTTAAGACTGTCCATGCATTAAAATTCAGCTTTCATGAATGCTAAAATTCCACTTACAAGGCTCCTTTGAACAATTTATTGGCAGAAAAAGTCTCACCGAACTTGAAGAGGCTGATGACACCGGGAGCAAGTGTTATCGTGACTTCAGAAGTAGGTTCGTACGTCATGCTGCACACCGACGTCGCGATGTCGTACGATGCAACGCTGCACTTGGGCCGTACGAAGCAGTGCATTCTGCAGTCACCTGGTATCATTAAAGATTATTATTAATTAAAATAAAACTTAAATTTTGACGTGTCTTGAACAGTAAATTTCTTCCAAGTTCAGAATTAGATAAGAGGTAACATAATGAGTAGGAAAATGATTTTTTTGTATCACTCATTGGCTGATAAAATTTTTTGTATTCAAGGGATGAAATAGTGTAGCGGGAGAATTACGCTCCATACACGACGTTACGGGGTCTCCTCTGCCTACGGGCCCTAGCGTACGAGGATTAATCAGAGTGGCTCAGCGAATCTTCAAAGGACACAAGGTATATTTACATTTCACGGAAAACTCGAAACCACGACATAGGACTATAAACTTAATACATTCAATTTTACAAGTACGGACATTATACAGACATTTAGAGGCAGATATTTACAGACATTACAAAGTGTAGTGGCTCAGGCAAAAGGCGGCTCCTCACTCTTAATCAGCTGCTTCTTGAGAAGACTATCTACTCATACTTTTGCTCCTTAGTCTATGTCAGAGAGGTGCGGCGGCTGAAGAAAACTAATAGCGTTTTAAGCGCGGCGAAGATATACACTCGGCGAAGATGAAATTACATTCCTATTAAAGATAAAATTATCATATTTGAAAGTTCAAATCTGATAGATTTAAAAGCGAAACATAAATAATTTTACAAGAAAACGAGACATCGGGAGAATACGATCCCATTGTAATGCCAATAGACATTCAAATAAACAAGTTTTAAATTTAATATAATCGATTATTTACGATAAAGATATGACTTTGTTATGACGTTGAATCCTAGCAACCAAATTACTTACACAAGTTTGTCGTTAGGGAAATGTTGGGACCATATACGGTCACGTCTCTCAAGACCATTTGGAACATCACGGCCATTGCAGTCGTTGCTAGTAGTGACATTGTGGCTGTGGTTGCCAACAGTGACAGACACAAAGTCTTCATCCTGTTGTAGCAGCAATACACGTGTGTAGACTTAAGCCAAGCGTTGAACTAATAGCGATAAAATTCTTTCTCTAGCTTATGAATAGTTGAGCGAATTTAAATTGGATCTGGTGGAGCGCACGATTTCCAGATGCAGAGTGCAAATATTAGAGCCAATCATAGAACAAATATTGAACGAGTCCAAATGTAATTCCAACGGTGGTATTGACATGCGAGTATTGCAACCTTAGTGTAAAGTATGTTTTCGATTACAATGAAAAATTGTGAAAAAAACATGAGTATATATATATATATATATATATAAAGCAACTGAAAATTCCTTTTTCCATGCATGAAAACTTCATATAATATATTTTTCGTTCATATTTTTACACTAATTGGCGCTGGTTCAAGCCCCCTTCGATACTTTTTGCGAGTCATGCACATGAAACTGAATATCTCTTTTTGATTACATTTGCGAGTCCAAAACGTCGTGTGAAATTTGGATTGCAGAATATTTGAACTAAATTAGATTTCTAGCTAGATAGATTCGAACGCCTAAGTAATAAAAATCGGAAGTTATTACCTAATCTTGAAAATCAGGCACTCCCGTAAGTTCGAGCTAACAGAAACTTTTAATAGCGCTCTCGATACGTTCAGAGGAACAGATATTTCATCGTCGGTGAATTTGATTCTCTTATGAAGTAAATCAGAAATAAGTTGTTTTTCAATGAAAAATAACTGAGCTAATCGGTTTAATATTCGGTTAATATAATATTTAATATGAGCTAATCGGTTTAATATTCGTAATTTCACCATGAAAATAATTATTTAAAATTGTTTATTCAAAATGTAACTGTTAATTTATAAATAATACATGATGCAAAAAACATATTTGCAAAACATAGACATTCTATGTTCAATGTCACTGACAATGAACATAGAATGCTGGATTGAATGTAAATTCGCTTTTAAACTCTAACAATTGGCTGTACAGCAATGACTAGAAAATATCACTCTGCGGAGCTAGACTTCTAAGCACGTTTGCAATAGCAACCCAACCTTAACAATGGCGCTGAAGAATTTCTGTCACGAATATATGAAGCTCGAAGCTATTCGTTGCACGAGTTCAGGGCCAGCGCGTGTTAATTAAGTTAATATTAAATTCCACATCAAGGTGGGGCTTAAATTGCTCCACTATTTCTTGATAAAAACTCATCGTAAAAATACTTTCATGTCGAGTCATGCTGTCTAGAGGCTACATTTCGAATACAGAGATTACAAGTTTTAATCATATTCCCTTAAAATAATCATTGATATTCGAGATGATAATATTTTTCAATGTATTTTCATTGTAAAATTCTCTTGATTACAAAATGGCAGGGAATGTAGAAATCAACCAATAAAACACCAATTTGAACCAATACTGCAACCTGAAGATGAGCTTCATTGAACCGATTTGCATCAATAAGTAAAAAACTCTGCATTCATTCATCCATTGATTAAATAATCAAATTATATTTTATGAGACCTAATGATTAAATCATCTGGAATTAAATAACGATATTTATGGAGCTGTAAGAGTTTGCTTAGAAGGAGATTTTTAAACGAATTAAAGTGAATGAAATCACGCTTGGGCACATATGCTATTTGACGTCACATTAATTTTTTTACAAAAGATGTTGCATTTCAATACCACCTAGTCATCAGGATAGAGGGTTCTGCAGTATATAGGGATCACGATTACGACAATGTTGCTCATACAGTCCATCTCACAATCCTACTGCCATTTTTGGTGAACAATGTACTAAATTCACTATACAATAGCTTCATAGTTCTATGAAATATTTCTTCCAAAAAACGTTGGTGGACTCGTGATGTTATTCCTAATCATAGGTTCATTTGCCTCTAAGAAGAACTTCTATAAAAATAAATAAAAACAAAGATTAGCCTTATACCTAAGTATTAGTTCATGGTCACCCGCACTTAATTCATGCATGGGTCATTTACATCATTGCTTTGTAATTTTTTTTCCAATTTCCTTATCCAATTTCCTTTTTTCCAATTTACTTATCACAGCTCAGAGAGCACGCTAAAAAGCAGAAATTTAACGTCTTCATAATGAAGAAATTTATATATCAAAAGGGGGGTAGACATTTCACCATAATATAATATAATATAATATAATATAATATAATATAATATAATATCACCTCAACTGACGAGGCTGGAGATCCTCTCAACTTATTATAGTAACAGATTGACGGAGCTGAAATAAAGCATTCGCCGCCATCGCTCAATTATTGCACTTCTTTATCGCCCTCATCTTGCGAGCATCGCAGTCATTAGGGAAGCTTGGCACGTTGCTTTAGCCGCGGTAATCACAAGATCACACTGTGACTTTACATTGTAGAATAACCATACGCATTGTAATGATGACCATTCCCTGGCATCGACTGTATAGCCGTCAATAGAATAAAATTAATTAATTTTATTCTATTGAGAATATTTTAATACTATTTTTTGAACAATTAATTGCCTTCAGAAGGAAAGTGTTATATATAAAGTTTTAAAATTCCTCACGACGTTAAATATTAAAATCATTCGCTTAGATAAATTCACAGACAAACGCAACTTTAAGTGGTCCAAATCGTATACTCGAAGCTCCAATAATCCATTTTTCTTACATGAATAAAGGCAGGCTCTTGATTTAACTCATGGATGCAAATGTAATGAGCAGACAAGAATGCTTCTATTAACCATTACCTATGTAAATTGCAAACATTACCATTAGGCATTACAAATGTAATGGTCAGACATGAATGCTTCCATTAAGCATTACAAATGTAATGGGCAGACAGGAATGCTTCCATTAAGCATCATCAATGTAAAGCGTAGACAGGAATGCTTCCATTATGCATCACTAGTATGATGAGCAAACAGGAATGCGGTGTAGATCGAACAACTCGAGTTTATTCTCAGTGCATTTCTTGCAAGTTTTAAAGGAGATCATGCAGGTTTTAATGAAAAATATATAAAATCACGAGCCCACAATATTGGTAGCCAAAAATTGGCTATTTATGTTTAGCCTATAGTGATGGCTAAACATGGGCTAAACATAAAGAAAGGAGTTGAATTCGAATTTTCTAACCTGACCTACCCTTACCTGACTAACCTTACCTAACCTAACATAAACCTCAAAGTTCATCAAGATCCTCATTTTACACTCCAAGTTTATCCCTTGATGAAAATTTAACCTTCCAAGTTCATCAAGATTCGATCCGCCGGTGGCGTGAAGGATTTTTTTCCGGACAAATTCCGCGTTCGACAAATTCGACTACCTAATTCCTGGGGCGCATGCCAATGCAATTAATACGCAGGTTAGTTGTCCATGTCCAGTATTATAGCTTGAGCTAGAAGGGAATATCTAGTATTGTCCAATTAGCAAGTGCATATATCCATATATATCCAGACATTAGTATTAGATGGCAGAATTTAATTGTTTATACACGTGCGATTGATGACCAGAGAATTAGTTGATTTATATTTTCAGGGAATGGAACTTTTCTTCAGATGACGGTAGATCAAAAGGCAAATTTCAGGAAGTAGTCTTTCTTTATTAACGACGTTTCGAATGCAACAATCATTCATTTTCAAGTTAGAAGAGGCATTAAATATTGACATTTTGGTGGAAATAAGTACATAATATAAGTAAATAGGATACACAGTAAAATTTTGGACCAAAAATTATTCGGAAAACTCAGAGTTCAGACAAATCCGGTAGTCAGATGATAGATAGCTGGAGTCCAATCTGTAGAGATGAGGGGTTCAGCTATCGTCGGTCGGTTGTTGTCGGGCCATAACGTGAAGAAGTCTACAACCTTCTTTGAAGTAAAATTTATAGAATACACCGGCCTCTTGGAGAACTTTCGCTTTTTTGCAGGAGCCGTAGTTCGGTAAAGTCCGGGGTTTAATTTTGTTGCCAAGGGTGTCACGGAGCCTATCGAATTCATCGACGATCTTGAGATGATGCTGCTCGATTTTAATACTTTGAGACCTGGTCTGCTTGTGAGCTTGTCTCTTGTGGTAGGAGAAACGGCTGTCCAATGTCGTAGTTTGTCGTAGTTTAGGATTTGTCTGAACTCTGAGTTTTCCGAATAATTTTTGGTCCAAAATTTTACTGTGTATCCTATTTATTTCCACCAAAATGTCAATATTTAATGCCTCTTCTAACTTGAAAATGAATGTTTGTTGCATTCGAAACGTCGTTAATAAAGAAAGACTACTTCCTGAAATTTGCCTTTTGATCTACCGTCATCTGAAGAAAAGTTCCATTCCCTGAAAATATAAATCAACTAATTCTCTGGTCATCAATCGCACGTATATATCCAGACATGCACGAAGTGCATGTCTGCAGTACTTGAGTTGTACCGGGCAATAACACTGCGGCGGTTAGTTGAGCGCGAGAATGAGACTGCTCATTCCTTATGCTCTTTTAGCAAAAATTCGACCTGTACAAGTATTGAAATTAATAAAAACTTCTGATAAAAAAAAGCTACTAGTTTTCTCACAGTCATCTTCTGCTCTCATGGAGTCGAGCACAAAGACAATAGACATTCTACCACATTACCTAGGGAAGTGTTTGTAGGTCTACATCTGTCAACATCGTATAGTAATATATCAGTTATTGGGAACACGAGTTGCACTGAGTGAAAGTACCTTGTCTACTGGGTTATTCTGAGTTACTGTGCTGATTATATTTCAACATTTTTGTTAATTTTATTGTTAACTGGTAAATATTTCGTTCCACTCATTCCTATTTCCACTCATTCCTACTTCCTAAGCAGGGTGAGAACATCGCTGACAGCGGCGGCCTAAGTGAGGCATACTTGGCCTACCAGCTGTACGTGCAGGAACACTAGGTCGAGCCTCTCCTGCCGGGGGTCGAGCCTCTCCTGCCGGGGGTCGAGCCTCTCCTGTTGGAGCCTCTCCTGCCAGGGGGTCGAGCCTCTCCTGCCAGGGGGTCGAGCCTCTCCTGCCGGGGGTCGAGCCTCTCCTGCCGGGGGGTCGAGCCCCTCTTGTCAGGGCTGGAGCAGTTCTCACCGAATCAAATATTCTTCCTGAGCAGCGCCAACGTGTGGTGCTCCTCCATCACCGACGAGGGACTTCTCAATCAGGTCTTTGGGTCGTCTATGACGATGCAACATCTCCCAATTTTGTTTTGAATTTATCGAGTTAAGATCACGCGATTATTATGGTATAAGCATAAGAGCGATAAATACGCAAAAGTTTTTTTCACGAATATTAATATTTTATGTTGAAATATCATCGACTTATTACGAAATGATATCATTGATTCTGATTAACATCGATAAACTTTGATCCGGATTCTGGAAACATTGAATGGCATTCACTCGTGTTACAATGCACATTGATGAGCATAGGTTCCTGCTTTTAACAAGCATTGCCCTCTGCTACTCCGCAGATATTAGCCAACCCTCACTCGCCACACCAGTCGACCCTCACTCGCCACACCAGTCGACCCTCTACCAGCCGACCCTCACTCGCTATACCAGCCGACCCTCACTCGCCACACCAGCCGACCCTCACTCGCTATACCAGTCGACCCTCACTCGCTATACCAGCCGACCCTCACTCGCCACACCAACCGACCCTCACTCGCTATACCAGCCGACCGTCACTCGCTATACCAGTCGACCCTCACTCGCTATACCAGTTCCGCATCATCACGCCCATGAGAAACATGGTCGAGTTCTCTTCTGAATTTCATTCTACACTTGGATCGAAAATGATCCCTGCAAACAAGTGCATCGTTTGGTAAAAATTATCCGTGCACCTGTCTATTCATAATATAGTAAATGGTTGATGGATATATCAGTGCTTATCATTGCATTATTTCGATCCTTTATAATATCAATTAAACAAATCAAATAAATCCAAATGTGTAATTTTTGCACAAAACAGTGACCATTCGTAAGCATTAATCAAATCATAAAACATTGAGCGCAACATTTCACTATTACAGCCTTGCTGAAAATTTCAGCTGCGAGGTCGTAAAAAATATTTTATTTTTACGGCCATCAACACTGACATGATGTCCCAAAAAAATTCTCCATATTCAAGACGAACTTGATCAAGATTCAATATATTAAATACAAAGAAACTGAAGAGCCAGCTCGCGTGAAAATTATTTAAAAAGAGAAGCGTGTAAACGGAAATAAATTTAGATTGTGCGATTCTGTCGAAGGCGCTCTCCTCGGAAGTGCCTTTGAAATAAAAATGAAATGACAAAAATGCAAGAATAATAGTTCGAAGGTTCAAGCAATGTACGATCTATCCGCTGAGATCCAGACCAATCATTTATGTAGGCAGTGATCGTTCTCAAAAATATCAAATTTAATGTCATTTGGAACGAAGGCATATCATACTCAAGCTCATAAAATCATGTCAGGATAGTGATTGTAATAAATGCTGTTCCAAATTCTCAATTTTCGAGCAATTGAAGATTGAAGAAATCTGGAAGTCAACAATTGCATTTCGTATGCAGCTTTGTTGAAGGAAATTTAAATACACGGCTGAACGATCCGCAATACTTTGACACTAGTTGTTTTCCTCAGACCTCAATAAGGAGGTCCGCTTACGAGTAGTGATGAGACATTCAGAATGGGAATTGAAAACATAAAATTAAGTGAGAAAAGCTTTAGCAAAAGAAGAAATTTGGCTGCGAAGGAAATATTTTTATTCTTGCATAAAATACGTCAACCTAAAGCGTATCTGTCATGGCGGCACGTCTAAGAATATGGGTCTGAAAGACCACGATCGTATAACGTGATAAGCTTATCATATCTGTACCCTGCGATAAATTAATGAATAAGATGTTGATTTGAATAATGAATAAGATGTTGAAGATGTTGAAGTCCGTGAAATAAAGGAAGCTGCAATCAAACTGCATAATATCGAGGCCAACTAAGGTCTTTGTCCCACACGTTGTTTTTGTTCTAATTTCAGAGCACTGCAATATTGGGAAAGAGAATGATATAAAATATCATGATACAATATAAATAATAAAGCAACGACTCAAGACGAGTCAGCATATATTGTGTTGTCAGCATATAATGAAACTATTATCTCATTACATTATACGCCAGCATTATAGAGACCAATAGATCAGTGACCGAGAGGGACGGAAGGGTGGCCGAGTGCTTCAAGATCAGAGTACCAAGATAGGAGTAGTGAGTTGGGGGTTTGATCCTAATTACCTGTGAGAGTTCTGGTCAAATAAGACCAGGTGGCCGGGCGGTTAAGCCCAGCGTTGGTGCAGTGAGTTTCGTTTTCAAAGCCCAACAAGCTGCGAGACTTCTGCTGCATCATGAATCGGCTACGTGCTACAGTATATTCGGCCTAATGACTGTAGCTGTCACCGCTGTTATTACAATACGGAATGTGTAACAGTATACAATGAAAAAACGACTTGCAATAATAATGAGGTACCACAAAATTAAAATAACGGTATTGAAAATGAACATTGGTAATTAAAAACACACAAATTTACATTAGCAAAGTGAAATATAATTGAGTGACTTATTTAAGCTTGAATATATATAAATATAAACTGAACGTCAGCTAGTCGACAACAAATGATGAAATGCATGTGAATTTAAGCAAATAAATGTTGTTTTTCCAGAGAAGCAATCATCCCATTTTTAATATTGCACTCCCATCTGTGCATTGCGCAGCTATAGTGGCAACCTACATTTCCTGTAGGATACAATGGATTGTCGCATTTGAAATAAGAAATTATGGAAGATCTCTTTTAGGATAATAAAAGAACCCAAAATATATTAAATTAAATAGCCACAAACTTTAATTAAAAATTTAAATGAAGATTGACAAACACTTACTCTGATAAACTTAATTTAATAGTTGTTGTACAGGGTTCTACCGTTGAAAGTTCACACTTGAGTAACAAAGGGCAAATTGACATACTTGAACTAAATTCTTAAATTTTCGATTTACATTTCTTATCTGAGAAAGAAAAAGCATTAGAGAAAATCAATGATGAACAAGATATTCATAAAAATCTGATTGAATTTGGAACATTTAGATCAGTTGTTATGCAGAGCGTTCAGATAGAACTCAGGGGTACGCAGGATGCGTGAATTATGGAACTTTATGAGCAATTAAAGGAAGTGGCCAGCATTATTGAGCGAGATTTGGTATAGGTTATGTTAGCTCATCCTGATTAGGAAACGTGTCTTGACAACGATAAGATGGTTTTAGTTTATTTTATTTCAAGTCTTGAAACTGCCTGCCTGCTTGAATTCTTAAATAACGGGTACACGGGAGAGATATGCGCCATATTGCTTCTGAGAGTTTAGTAGAGCATCATTTTTGTTCTGGATGGCAGGTGTTTGTCGTTTGTTCTCGCGTTAAAAAGACGTTGCCTTGTTTTTTACCTGTGATGAATCTCGAAGCGCTGAAGGTTGAAGGTGTCTTTGTTCCTTATATTAAAGAACTTAAACACGCAGAACTCGAGGCACTTCATGAATGATGAAAATCACCGTGTAAATGGAATTCAACGAACACCGAGGTGTAAAAGGCTGAGTACGGATATAAGAAAGATGGATGACAAACGTATTGTAATGCAGCGAGGTTACGAGCAATTGAGTAGTTTGCAGTAAATTAACATTAGTGTGATTGAGAATTTTTAAATGCGGATAAAATTTAATTGCTAATAAGACGAGCCAAGTAAGATGACGGGATTTTATTTGCCCATCAGTCAATTTTTATGAAATTTATGATTGATATGATTCGATGATGATTTGTTGGTGACGATTGTCACTAGAAACGGCGGGGCTTGTCACTAGAAACCTGCGATTGACACTAGAAACCGTGCGATTGTCACTAGAAACCGTGCGATTGTCACTAGAAACCGTGCGATTGTCACTAGAAACCGTGCGATTGTCACTAGAAACCTTCAAGTTAAGGATATGATTTTTAAGTTGGTAATAAACGAATGACTGTAATATTTTTGTTACATTTTTTTATGTTACACTGTAAAGTGTTGTTTTATCATCTTTAAAACAAAAAATATGCAATTGGGGTAAAGGGACCAGGGGTGGGCGCCTTGCCCCAAGCCCATGGGTCCATCGCCCCAGGGGAGGGGCAATGGGCCCATTTTGACACTTTTTACAAAATGTGCTTCACTAAAATTGAATATCTCTATATAAATGAACCTAATTCACATCATACATTCCTCATTAGTTGTAACTTTAAAAAAAACAATGAACTACCTTGAATCAATTAAAACTTCATCACCAATTTAGTTTTAAAAAAGGGGTGGGCGCGCTGCCCATGTTACCTTACGAATATCCTCTTATCGTTACCAGCAGGACGAATATCCATGCACTTATCGCTGCCATCGTTAAAAATATTCTCATATGGGTGCCATCGTTACGAATATCCCCTTACGCTGCCAGTGGTACAAATATCCGCTTATCGCTGCCATCGTTACAAATATCCTCGCATCACTGCCATCGTTACGATATCCCCTTATCGCTGTCAGCGGTACGAATATCCACTTACCGCTTGAGAAAAGTCAAGTGAGACGACGGAATTTCACTTGCCCATCAGTCAATTTTATGAAATTTGTGTTTGATGTGATTTGATGATGATTTGTTGATGACGATTATCACTATAAACCGTATGATTGTTACTAGAAATCGTGCGATTGTCACTATAAACCGTGCGATTGTCACTAGAAATCGTGCGATTGTCACTAGAAACCGTGCGATTGTCAATAGAAACCGGGCGATTGTCACTAGAAACCGTGCGATTGTCACTAGAAACCGTGCGATTGTCACTATAAACCGTGCGATTGTCACTTGAAACCTAATGATTGAGCTTGCCTCTGCCCCTTTGGCTGGCGATTGGGTGTGAATATTGCCAAATAAAATCATAATATGGAGAAAAACCTGGCGAAAAAGATCTAACTTTACCTATTTCAAGGATTTGCATGTGATAGGACTTAACATTAGTATGAGAATCATTGTTTAAGGAGAAATGTTTGAAGGAAACTGTATCTGCAAAGATATTTTTTATCGGGAAACAACAGCCGCGAATAAAGCGCGGATAATGTAGATGTGACATAATATTATTATACGAAACACAGTGTAATTTGTGAGAAGTTTTGAATTTTATGGTGCCTAAGAAACGTTAAGCAATTAAAAGCAGGAAATGATACGGCCTGTGATGGTGGCTTAGAAACGTTGAGTAATTAAAGGCAGGAAATGATACGGTCTTATGAGGGTGGCTAAGAAACGTTGAGCAATTAAAGGCAGGAAATAATACGTACGGCTATAACCACAGGAAAGAGGGACAACTTGCATGCCGGGGGGAAGTCCTCATATGAGCGTGTCAGGCATGGAATCACCACGTAGCTTACCTTTGGAGAAAGTCTCCGGTACCTAACACTTTCTTCGAAGTCCAACTAAAAAGTCACATAAGAAAATTATTTCAAAACACAACTTTCAACTTATATTATAGGAGAAACTGGGCTTCAAGCTATAAAATATAAGAAGAAAAACTCTGCTCAGATTGGTTTTTGCGGCTTGACTCCCCCCAAAAAAATAATAATAGCGAACGAATACTGCAAAAACCCATGAAATTTCTGAACAAGTAGAGATGTGGGGTGTTGGAACTTAGATATTCTAGCTCAATGGAAACTTAAAAAATTGTCTAGTTGGATCCTTCGGATCCGATGGTAATGAAATTTGACTTGTATAGCCAGCATTTCTCCGGGATATGGCGCTGACAAGATATAAATCCACAAATACAGCGCAGCGCATTTCAGCCGTAATTACGAACAGAGGGACTATAAAAAACGCCTCAATACAAACTCTGCAAAAATTGATATTGCAGAAATCTAACTGTTTCTTCGATCAGAAAAGATATCAGCTTGCTCCTACAACTTCCGACTAAATCGTACGTTTGTTGCTCCGTCAGCAGACTCCTTTCTGGTCTGGTAGACTCCTCATCCGTATGACAGACTCACACGTATGTCTGGCAGACGACAGGAATTGTTCCTGGCGAGCAGGAAGATTTCCAGAGCCCATGGCTGCTCTGCTCTTGAAAGAAACATGCGCCTGATGGGTTAGAGAAGGTGATCTGACTCTGGTTGAGCAGAGTTCCATCCGCCCAGTGGTAGGTAGAGTCTATCCAGTACCAAGCCAGGCAGTTCATTGTACATCGCGACCTGATCTCTAGGAGGAATAAAATGATACTTGTTCTTCAGCTACACTCGGGATAATCACTCATCTGCCTGTCTTGCTGTAGGTTGAGTCTACCCGTATCAATTTCAGTTGTAAGTTAAATCAGACGCCAAATTACCTGTCTCTGATGTTCATCAAGTTCATTGCACCCTCAACGTGTCAGTTTTTATTCGTATGAAACCTCCATCGACATATTACTCTTTAGGCAGATAAAATTTTTAGGAGTCTTTAGGTAGATAAAATCAGTCATCTTACAATCAGTCAGTCATCTTACAAGCCCAGCAAATAAACGAGAATAACGAAGTTTGGACAATGTGAGAACCAGTGGCAAGTTACTCACCCGCCCCGACTTGGGCAAGGGCCTGCTGTTGCTCAGCGGCGGTCGCGATCACAGCAAACTGGAGGCCCTCGGCCGTGCAGAGATTCTGGGCGCCCAGTGCCGTCACGCTGCTTACAGAAGTGGATGCCTTGGAGAGCCGGAACTGNATATTGTTCGTATTTGGCGGAAATTTAGTTAACGAAGAAATTGCCTCAAAAGGCAACTCACTGGTTTTACTACATGAATTCCACATTTTTAAACAGCATTTAAGAAAACGAATGTGATCTCTTACACCGTACAATTATATTTAGAGAAGCTACGTATGTATTAAACTTAATTAACATATAGTTCTAAAGCTTAGGTGGAGATTTTGAACTAATATGTTATTGAAGCTATTATTGTTTAAATTATTATTTTCACCTGAGTCCGAGGTTTGGCCAGCGGTGTCTGAGGTACAGTGCTGTACAGGGTGCACTGGGGCCCTGCTTCGACCCAGGACCCCATCGGGTAGATGGCAGAGGCCACGATGCAGTCGTCGGGTGTGGCCTCACAGTAAACGAACGCTGAGGCTCGCGCCGATGACGCGTAAAGTGCGCACTGAACGAACGAAACTAATTCAATTTGCTGTTACGACTTGAAATTTTCATGTATGTCCGAGAGTAGGTCGCGGAAACAAGTCCTAATGTGTTTACCAACAGACCTAGTTAGGCTATTGAGTCCACGAGTCAACATCTGATAGACACGAGATAGACCACGCGATCAAGACCGCAGTAGTGGGCGGAAGCGAAGCTTATAAAAGGGCTAGCAACCTTAAGCAAAGCCCCCAGTAGCTGATGATGCACTCCGCGATGTAGCGTGTCGGTAGAGTTCTCCGACCTTACGGTCGACGCCGTAGCTTATACCTCTGTATCGCAACTCTGTATAACCACCCCGTATACAAGATACGGGGAGAACTCTATACAAGATACGTTATACAAGATACCGTATACAAGATACGTTATCTGGACTTATGTGTCTTACTTATCCCTCACTACCTAAGTTAACGAAACCCGATCCTCAGGTAGAGCTTAATATAAAGAGCTCAATATCAATATCATAGTTTGTAGTTAATTTACAACCTGTGACATGTACGCAGATGAACGCAAAACAAATGCAGATGTTCAGGGGTTTATGGGTTTAGACAAAAGGGGGTTAGACAAAATTAGTGTAACACCTAAAAATTTGAGATCATAATTTTTTGAACACATTCAAACAATAAAAGCTTCATATTTTTAATGTTTATTGCTCTATTGTTAATATATTATTACTGCTAATTGATATTTTATGCTTTTACAGATCTTTATATAAATTTTGTGGTTAAATCCTAATAAAAATAGCAAGCCTCTCCGAGTTTAAATGAGGCCAAATTATTGGTGCTGGTATGACAGGTGATAGTGAGAAAGAAACTTCCCGAATGCTTGACGTTTCTATAGGTGCTGTCTCAAAAGTAATGACTGCTTTTGATAGAAAAAAAGGAAAAACGTCCTCAGAAAATCACATGTCTGGTTGAAATTCGAAGTTGTAAGAGAGATGGCATTCGGTCTTTAAAGCAAATTATTTGGCATAATTAAAAGAGATTGGCTCTTAATATTATAGCAAAACACAATCGACACCAACAAAACCCAGTTTACCAAAAAACTGTTCGGCGGGAGCTGCAGAAATCTGGTTTCTAATGAAGAGCTGCAATTAGAATAGCTCTGGGTTCAAATACTAATGCTTCAAAGTGTTTAGAGTGGTGTTAAAACCTCCAGACTTGGTTCCTCGAGTAGTGGAAAAATGCGATTTTCTCTGACGCATCACCGTTTACATTATTTCCAACCTCTGGCATATGTACGTTTAGAGAGGGTTAAAAAAGGTAGAAAGAGGGTTAAGCTAGGTTTAGCTGGAAGAGGGTTAAGAGGGTTCAATTGAAGAATGGGTTAATTTTTTTGGAAATATATCACAACTTGTAGGAATTAATACATCGGTGAATAAACGCTGTAATTGCCGTAATAGGAGGTGGACCTACACCAGAATAAAATATATTTGTTTTTTAGGTGTTTTCCTTATTTTGTCTAACCCCTTTATATACATGCTGCGTACATATACTTCTGCATTTATGCATTTTCAAAGTTAGCTGAACAGCTAATCCGATAAGGAAAAAGTTAGCTTCGCTAATTAGCGGTTAGCGGATTAGCGGAACTGTGCCCACCACTGGTTAAAACATCCAGACTTGGTTCCTCGAGCAGTGGAAAAATGCGATTTTCTCTGACGCATCACAGTTTACATTATTTCCAACCTCTGGCATATGTACGTTTAGAGAGGGTTAAAAAAGGTAGAAAGAGGGTTAAGCTAGGTTTAGCTGAAAGAGGGTTAAGAGGGTTCAACTGAAGAATGGGTTAATTTTTTTGGAAATAATTCACAACTTATAGGAATCAATACATCGGTGAATAAACGCTCTAATTGCCGTAATAGGAGGTGGACCTACACCAGAATAAAATATATTTTTTTAGGTGTTTTCCTTATTTTGTCCAACCCCTTTATATACATGCTGCGTACATATACTTCTGCATTTATGCAAATATTGATTTAATTTGACAGAAGTTGTTGCATTATGCATGGTCGATTGAAGACCAGAGAATGAATTTTGTTACAAATTTTATTATTCGTTTTCACGATTTCAAATAATATTTTTCGCTGGCGTTGGCTGATCAAGAAGAAAATTTTCTAATGGCATTTTAATATATATTCAATAAAGACGTTATAATAAAGATTTTTCATTATCAACTGAGGTGAAGGTTTTGTAATCCTTAAAATTTTAAGATTTTGAAATGATTTAATTGCGAATATCGGTATTATGGAGACTACTTGAGTCTCCTGTTAACTATTTGTAACCCGTAGAAATCATCAGGACTTTGAAATTATTTTCCGAAGATTATTTTCGAGCTGTATCCATAATATCCAATGTTTGCACTTAAGAATGTCATGTCAAAATCTTATAATTTTGACCTTGTTAATTTGAGATCTTCAAGATTCTGACCTTCAACATTTTTACACTTAGACCTTTTGTCTATTTTGAGCTCAAGTCAAGCAAAAACATTCATATTATTTGCCAAAGAATAATGTTTTTTTTTTGGAATTTACATTGATATTTAAAATGTAATTTGTAAACCTTTTTTTAATTGACAAAATTAGCAAAAAATATCGTTATAATATTCGAGAAAAACAAACAAGAAAATTGATATTAAAATACAGTACATCCTGAGGCCTTGAATCGAAATATATGCAGAAGTATATGCTAATGCAGCACAAATTAGTCGTTTTACGATAAACGAGTTGAAAGTTCTACACCTACTAGAATAATTATACACTCCCTAAAAATTCTCGAAAACACGACCGTAGCCAACACCGAAAACATGCGTACAACCGTGCGCCAGTAACTCGAGCATGAGGACGCGAGTCAATGACACGATAAGTGCCTCACTTGCAACGAAATGAATCATGGACAAATTAATACGAAGTTGATCCACATTAGGATTATGATATTTCTGTTCAAGACATGTCAAAAGCTCTCCCTATTTAAACACCCAGAAATTATTGTTTGATTGAGCAAATGCACCATAAATCTCTTTATTCAACAAGAAATCGTTTGCTGGTAAAAGAGAGAGAAAAACTTCAAATAAACACAAACTTACTAAGGTTCCAGTCAGGCAAAAATACAGCAAAATTTGATTTATCTTTTACTCCTCGTTTGAAGGCCGCGTTCATTACAATTCATATCAACCTATTGGAATAAAAATTAATACAAACTTTTGAAAGGCTTTAATTTACTGTAATTATTTACTTGCAAATGTTAATTGATTAATGAAATGAATAATAAAGTTGAACAATTATTTGTTATATTAGGCATGAACATTAATTGGGATGAATTTCATAATGATGATGTAAAATTCAGTTTGTAAGTTAGACATCACTGTTAATTGGGCCTAAGTTAATCTTGATGATGAAAAATTCCGTTTGTAAGTAAGACATTAATTGGGCCTAAGTTAATGTTGACGATGGAATGTTCCGATGATGTAAATTCCACGTACCCTGACGACGCTGCCCGCCCGTATAGGATGCTCCTGACGAAGGTGGGGCTGAGGGTCGCCCCACGGTAGTGCAGGCGGTACGCTAGACTCGCCCCCCTGACGGCACCCACCACCAGCAGGCAGAGCAGGGGCAGAGTCGGCCGCATCCCGCGCGATTGCATCTAGCGTCCTGAGTTTGAAGCGGAGGGAATATTTTACCTGTGTTTCTAAATTATGGGCGTTACTGTGATGATCCTTGCGGTAAATATTAAGCTTAAGTCACATCTCGGATCGAACGTTTATGTTAAGTAAACGGGTGATTTTATTTCACCTGTTTGAACTGAACGAC
The DNA here is from genome assembly GCF_000764305.2 of Hyalella azteca. Classification (NCBI taxonomy): domain Eukaryota; kingdom Metazoa; phylum Arthropoda; class Malacostraca; order Amphipoda; family Hyalellidae; genus Hyalella; species Hyalella azteca. The sequence continues at coordinate 53,363 of NW_025937525.1, read as the reverse complement.
AGAGATTAAAGCTTCTGTTAAAAAAATCTCGTTCTGCGTTAATATCGCCGTATCACTAATAATATCGATAAGGTCGGAATTATGACTCGATATCGGGCTGGAATTAACAATGTGACGAGTTGTAGTTTTTAAGGATTTTTTGCTCGCTGCCGTGAAACTTTTGCAAAAATTCTGCTCTACGGGCCAGTATTTCTCGGCAAATTTTGTTAGCTGGTTTTTAATAATCCGGCAGACATATATTCTATACATTCGTAAGAAAAGGAATCACTAAGGCACGTACATTTAAAATTAATGAATTATTGATTAATGATTAATTTCACCTGACGACAGAGTCCCAACAGGTTGAAAAGTGCGGCGGTTGAGTTCTTCAAAAATAGGTTAAGATATTGATTTTGTTTATTTCATAGGCAGGGCCCGCATATGAACTGATCTGCTTCTGTTTGGAACTCAAGACATACTGCAGATGTTTGACCTATAATAATGCCTACTGCTGGACAATGCACGTGGCATCCATCAAATATAGAAGAGTGTCGTGACTATAGAAGAGTGTCGTGACTATAGAAGAGTGTCGTGACTATAGAAGAGTGTCGTGACTATAGAAGAGTGTCGTGACGATAGAAGAGTGTCGTGACAAGTCGCGCTCGTCCAATTGAGCAGCAATCATGTCCGTACTCATTTACTGTAGACGCGCAACCATCACTTGTTCTACATTCTTTTGTAGTCCATTACCTCGTAGATCAACCAAGAATATCAAAACACAGGAAATTCAACATGGTCTTGGTAAAATATTTCGGACACACACTCCATCATGATAAACCTTCCACGGCTGGTATTCACGAGAAGATATTTCGCGCTTAGTTTGGCATTCATAGACATTCGCATTCATAAGCCATGCAAGCTTCGGCGCGGTACGCTATTAACTTGCCGCCCAGGGCCTATACTTTCAAAAAAAGTTAAGAGATCGTAAGTTCATCAGCTAATCATTGACGGCCTTTCAGGCAAAATTCACCAATCATAAACAAGAAAATAGAGCGTAGGTACTTACGTTCACTTAGCGAGTTTAGAAAGTATGGCCACTGATCCCCAGTGAAAATTTACAGGCGCGGCAGCTTCTGATTTGGATTACCAGAAGCTAGGGCGCCTCTAAATTTTGTTAGGGGACAAGATATTGACACAATTCCCTTGGACTATGATTCCTGTTTTCAGTTCTGATGTAAGTGAATTTCAGAACATTAAATGAGTCATTGCATTAGTCTGAATCATGAGCGCGATTTACAGACACTTCTACGAATAGAATGTTCAGAAATGTTTTACAGAACAAGGCTAGGCTGAACTGCATCGAACTGCTAAGACTGTTAATTCCGTTAACAAAGTGTTACTAGTGCATTGTTCTGGGGCCATACTTTCAAACCTCGCTAAGTGATCGTAAGTACTTACGCTCTATTTTCTTGCCTATGATTGGTGGGTTTTGCTCGAAAGGCCGTCAATGATTGACTGACGAACTTACGATCTCTTAACTTTTTTTTGAAAGTATAGGCCCAGATAATACAGCCATTATGTTTTAAATTGAAGTTGTCATACAGAAATCTTTAATCGAAGAGCAGCCTATGTGAGCTCTGTAAATTAATTTTTACTTCATACAATAAATGCTTTTGAATTATTATAGAGCATGAGGAATACGCGCTTGGGACGTATTCCCTTACTCTGATATTCAGCGCCACCTGACGATGGTGAAGCGTATATAAAAGAAATTATATATTCTTGAATTATTTCGAATTTTTTTAAAATGTTCTCTTATGTTTCCTTAGTAAAATTTTGCTTATATTCACTCAGACTTTACATGCTTCTTACGAAAATCATCCAGAAAACTCTAGAAATTATGATATGTTATGGGATATTTACTAAACTTTCATTGAAAAATTTTATTTCATTTGAGACAATTACTACGGTACTCTAATTAATATTGATAGTTGTACGACACACACACTCGAATTAATTCGAAATAAATCTCAGGCAGTTCAGAGAGTCACAAAGCGGCCTAATAATTCTTACTGATTTTAGCGGTCAGTTTAGAAGTAGCAGTTAATAATTGAATTGACCTCCCCTTAGAGGCACGTCACATGTTAGTCAGCCCCCAATGTAATCAGCCCTTTTGTTAAGCTATTGTCAGCTGTCAGCTGCACGAGTGCGTCACAATTAAGAGCTTCTTGGCAGCTTCTTGTTACACGAGGGAACTAGATACCATCTGCAATGGTCTGGTGATGCCTCAACAAAGTATCAGTCGTTTTAGCCATCAGCGGGCAAACTTTCGTGATATACCGCATGGACGAGTACATGTGGCCAATATTATTTGAGGTCCATGATAAAACGTGCAAGCTTTTGTTCGGCTTGATGCCACAATTTTCCAGGAATCTGGAATTGTGAATTGCACTGAGGGCCTTAGCGGTTAATGCGATGATTGTAGGTCGTGTTGGGAGCGCGATTTGGGGGGTTGTGGGGCTGCGGTTGGCCAATGTCTTTGAGATGAGAATACCGTGCTGCTGTTTGTTGAAACTTTCGTGATATACCGCATGGACGAGTACATGTGGCCAATATTATTTGAGGTCCATGGTAAAACGTGCAAGCTTTTGTTCGGCTTAATGCCACAATTTTCCAGGAATCTGGAATTGTGAATTGCACTGAGGGCCTTAGCGGTTAATGCGATGATTGTAGGTCGTGTTGGGAGCGCGGGTTGGGGGGTTGTGGGGCTGCGGTTGGCCAATGTCTTTGAGGTGAGAATACCGTGCTGCTGCTGTTTGCTGCAATTTACGGCGCAATTGACGTATACAAAGATTATGTTCCAAATTGAAGATGTCATGCAGAAATCATTTATCGAAAAGCAGCCTGTGTGAGCTCTGTCGTTTAATTTTCACTCCATATAATAAATGCATTTGAATTATAAAATAGCAAGGGCGTACACCCTATATAGGCTCGTATTCCCTTACTCGAATATTCAGCGAAACCTGACGATGATGAAGCGTATATACATAAAAGAAATTATATTTCCGTTAATTATTTCGAACAACTTAAAAATTATTAATTCAAAGCTCAGGCACTTCAGAGAGTCGTAAAACGGCTTAAAAAAATCGGATTGATTTTAGCGGTCGGTTTAGAAGTTGCAGTCGATAATTGAATTGACCTCACCTCAGAGGCACATCACATGTTAGTCAGCCACCCACTGTAATCAGTAATTTTGTTAAGATATTATCAGCTGTCAGCGAATGTGTCACAAGAGCTTCTCGACAGCTTCTTGTCACACGAGGGAACTATATAGACAGCGCATGTAATTGTCCTGTAGTGCCCCAACTAGAGGTAGTCAGACACCACCTATAATGGTCTGGTGATGCCCCAACTAGTGGTAGTTAGATACCACCTATAATGGTCTAAATGCCTCGTACCCTACGGAACAACTGATATCTAGAAGCGATTTTAAATCTACCGTCCGTAAGGCCAGTCTAGTCAAGAAAAGTACAAGAATCGGCGACAGGCCTATCCAGGCCTATTTATTTAATGCCGAAGATACTATACTATACTATACTACCCAGGGAAAATTTACAGACGCATCAGCTTCTGCTTTGGAGTACCAGAAGCTGGGGCGACTCTACATTTTTTTAGGGTATTGAGTCGCCGTTGTAGTGAATCAGGCGTTAATTGGCCATGTGCTGTATCCCGCTGCTATTTAGAAGCCTGTTTCGGGAGACCATGACCCGATGGGCCGAATCTACTTGATATAACCGAAAAGAGCAGCTGGTAAAGCTTCCTCACGATGTTTCTCATCAGATTCTGGTATTTGAGCATACCATGACATCTCCAGCTCATGGAATGGCGTCGTCAATGTTTGTGCACGCACACGTTTGTTAAATAATATGATAAGATACTTTACAAAATTTTGAGCTTTCGGGGTTACGAGGTAGCTAAATAATTTCATTGCGCATGTGACATAATTGTTTTTTCGACAGCAAGATGTCTTTAGTTTTTGCATTATCATATTTAATTAAAAATTAATTTCAATTAAATTATTAAATTAATTAAAAAAAATTACTTAAAAATTACTTTTTAAAGACAACACTTCTAAAGAATCCACTGCCACCGATGTTACACTTAAACAATGAATTTTTAATTTTATTCTCTAAGATTAAAAAAAATTGAATTTTAATATAAAAAATTTATTTTCAAAATTATTTATTCTGTCAATTAATTCATGCATTGTCTCCATCTTTACGCAAGTTGGAAAATTTTCAGATCGATTGGAGAGATAGAAGTATGTTGAATATCGATTATAAGATTTGTTGCGATTATAAGATTTGTTGTTGCTCTGACTTTACACACGTGTGCAAATTTTCAGATCAATTGGACAATTAGAAGTGTGTTAAATATCGATCATAAGATTTGCAGCAGACAAGAAGTGAAGTTAAAGAGAAGTGTTGTAAAAACCAGAGGCTGCTTGAAGGACCCCGAAAAAATCAATGCCTGTAGCTCCATGAGATAATTTTAAATCCTTGTTATAACAGAAATGATTAATATTTAAGCTGCTAATTTGCAGAACCAACAGCTGCTGAACGTTCGGTTGTGTATTCAGGGCCCACAAGTTATTATTAAACATTCAGGTATGGGATGTTGGGATGGCACTACTTGATAGAGTGATGGCAGTGCCCTTAAAGATTACAGGCATTAAACAATATACCTTCGCTTAAATATACCAGGTCTTCAATATTTGGTATATTCTTTGTCATCGAGATACTGTATTGCGCTTCTCAATATTATTTCCATCGTCAGTGAATTAAAATTGTTTTATTCAATGGCGGTTGTGCGTGCTGGGCATGACTCATCGCGGCGTAAGTATCATGGAACCTCGCTACTTATTGAACAAATTAATACAAGCTATATTCGGTGGTTCAAACGACATCGATGACAAAACTTAGTCCATGCTGTACGGATTTTATTTCATATAGTTACTATATTTTGACCCCCACCAGTTATATTTGACCCCCACCAGTTATACTCCCCCATTAGGTGGGTTACCATGTGCACTACCCCGTTATAGGGCTATGCAAGGGACGTGAGCAATCGCGGAGCCTGATGGCCGGCGGCAAAAGGCAGTTGTCTAGTTCCGCTAGTCATGTTCGCATGTGGAGTGACAAACGCTTCTAATTTCAGTTGTATAATAGTACGGTGGAAAGTACTGTATGCGACTTGAAAATAATTTGTTTTAAATGGTAAATATGTTAATTTTAAACCATTTTAGAAGCACCGCTTTCTTAGTTTCATTATGCAGGGCTTCTCAACGTGATTTTCGTTGGAAACCCGCTCTGGTATGGCGACATTCAAGAACATAGTTCAGCAAAGATTTCTGCAGTCATAAAAATTTTCAACTTGGGTTATATATTGGCATGAGCGAGTTATTTGAGCTGCTCGCGTTCATATGCCATAGGATCTAATTTCTGATTCACCATAATAGCCGAATCGATATGTGGAACCGAAAGTAAAGCATTAGGCCTACCAACAGTCGGTGTGCGTGATTAGCACCCGGTAGTCTTCATCACCGAGCCGCGGCAGGCAAAACATGCATGAACAAGGATGCAGAGCTTTATCGTAAGTAACTTAGCTTCTCGTTTTTTAAGTGACACTATGGTTTTTCGCATTTGAAATAGGGATTTGTGGAAGGTCTCTTTTGGGATAATAAAACAACCACAAACGTATTGAATTAGAATTAGTAAATGAAGATTGAACAAGGGGACAAGTTTCATACGGTCAAACACGCTCCCTGCTAAACTTAATTTATTAGTTAATGAAGTTCGCACTCGAGTAATGAAGGGCAAATTTAAAATTTTTTATTAAATTCTTAAATTTCTTGTTTTCATTTCTTATCTGAGAAAGATGAAGAATTACAAAAGATCGATTATGAATAAGAAGTTCATAAAGATTTGGTTGAATTCAGAACATTTAGATCAGTTGTTATGCAAAGCGTTCGGATAAAACTCGGGGTAACCAGGATGCCTGAAATGTTGAACTTGATGAGCAGTTAAGGAAGTGGACAGGATTATCGAGCGAGACGTGGTAAATATTACGATAGCTGGTCCTGATTAGGAAACGTGCTTAGGCAACGATGAGTTTATTTTATTTCAAATGCTAAAACTGCCTGCCTGCTTGCATTCTTTAACAACTGTTACACGGGAGATACGTGCATCAAGTTTGCTTATGAGAGTTTAGTAGAGCATCTTTTTTGTTCCCTACGGCAGCTCTCTATCGTTTGTTCTCGTGTTAAAAAGACGTTGCCTCGTTATTTACCAATGACGAATCTCGAAGCGCTGCATCCTGATGGTGTCGTCGTTCCTTATCAAAAGAACTTAAACTCGCAGTACTCGAGACACTTCATAAATGATCAAAATCTCGTTGTAAATGGAATTCAACGAACACCGAGTTATATAATGCGGAGTACGGAGATATTAAAGATGGATGATAAATGTATTGCAATAGAGCGTTTTTACGAGCAATTGAGTAGTTAACAGTTAAATAATATTAGCGTGAATGAAATCTTTTACCTGCGGATTAAGATGTAATTGCTTATAAGATGAGTCAAGAAAGATGACGGGATTTTATTTGCCTATCAGTCAATTTTTATGAAATTTATGTTTTATGTGATTCGATGACGATTTGTTGATGACGATTATTAGTAGAAACCGTGCGATTGTCACTAGAAATCGTGCGACTGTCATTAGAAATCGTGCGATTGTCACTAGAAATCGTGCGATTGTCACTAGAAATCGTGCGATTGTCACTAGAAATCGTGCGATTGTCACTAGAAATCGTGCGATTGTCACTAGTAACCTAAGGATTGAGCTTGCCTTTGCCCCTTAGGCTGGCGATTGGGTATGATTATTGCCGAATAAAATCATACTATTGAGGAGCAGCTGGCGAAAGAGATTTAATTTTACTCATTGCAATTCAAGGGATTTACACTCGTGTCCAGAATTAGCATTAGAATGAGGATCATCGTTTAGGGAAAAATGTTTGATGGAAATTGTATTTGAAAAAATTTTTTATTGGGATACAACAGCCGTGAATAAAGCGTGAATAACGTTATCGTGACATAATATTATTTTGCCAAACACAGCATAAGTTGTGGGAAGTTTTAAAGTTGATGGTGGCTAAGAAACGTTGAGCTGTTAAAGGCGGGAAGTGATACGGCCTTGACCACAGGAAAGTGAAGGATAACTTGCATGTCGGGGGACGTTCGTATATGAGCGTGTCACGGCATAGATAGAATCACCGTACCTTTGGAGAGAGTCTTCGGTACCTAACACTTTCTTCGAAGTCCAATCAAGAAGCCACGAAAGAATATTGTTGGAAAATTCAACTTTTGACTAATATTGTAGGAGAAACTAAAGTTCAAGTAATAAACTATAAGAAGAAAAACTCTGCTCAGGTTTGTTTTCTCGGCCTGACTTCAGTAAACATTAATAATAATCGCAATCGAATGTTGCAAATACCTATGAAATTTTTTGAACAAGGAGAGATGTTGCATGGGTGTTGGAATTTAGATCTTTCAATTTCATAAAAACTTACTAAATTGTTCAGTTGGATCCTTCGGTTAAGTCCGACGGTAATGAAATTTGACTTTTATAACCAGCCTTTCTCCGGGATATTGCCTTGACGAGACATAAATCCACAAATACAGCGCAGCGCAACTCAACCGTGTATGCGAACAAAGGTACTATCAAGACTCGCCTCATTACAAACTTTGAAAAAATTGGTATTGCAGAAATCTAAATGTTTTTTTTTTCGATCAGAAAAGATATCAGCTTTCTCCTACAACTTCCGACTAAATCGTACGTCAGGTGGTCCGTCAGCCCACACCTCTCGTCTGGCAGACTCCTCATTCGTCTGGCAGACTCCTCTCTCGTCTGGCAGACTCCTCTCTCGTCTGACAGACTCCTCTCTCTTCTGGCAGACTCCTCTCTCGTCTGGCAGACTCCTCATTTGTGTAACAGACTCACACGTATATCTGGCAGACGACAGGAATTGTTCCTCTTGAGCAGTCAGATTTCCAGAGCCCACGTGTTTTCCACTCTTGAAAGAAGCAAGCGCCAGCTGGGTTAGCTAAAGTGATGTTGACCTGACTCTGGTTGAGCAGAGTTCCATCCGCCCAGTGGTAGGTAGCGTCCATCCAGTACCAAGCCAGGCAGTTCCCTGTACATCGCCGGGCGATCTCTAGGAGGGATACAATAAAATTTCTTTTTCAGATACACTCGGGATGATCACTCATTTGTCCGTCATGCTGTAGGTTGAGTCTATCCGTAACAATTTCAGTTGTAAGTTAGATAAGACGTCAATTTATGTCTCTGGCGTTCACCAAGTTCATTGCACCCTCGACGAGTCAATTTTTATTCGTATAAAACACCCGTTGACGTATTAATAAGGTACGTCGGAGTCTTTAGGTAGTTAAAATAGCTACAATCACCTTTTAAGCACAGTAAGTACTGTCTCTTATACACATCTAGATGTGTATAAGAGACAGTNCGTCTACCTGAGGCTGAGGTGGTGGCGTCTACCTGAGGCTGAGGTGGTGGCGTCTACCTGAGGCTGAGGTGGTGGCGTCTACCTGAGGCTGAGGTGGTGGCGTCTACCTGAGGCTGAGGTGGTGGCGTCTACCTGAGGCTGAGGTGGTGGCGTCTACCTGAGGCTGAGGTGGTGGCGTCTACCTGAGGCTGAGGTGGTGGCGTCTACCTGAGGCTGAGGTGGTGGCGTCTACCTGAGGCTGAGGTGGTGGCGTCTACCTGAGGCTGAGGTGGTGGCGTCTACCTGAGGCTGAGGTGGTGGCGTCTACCTGAGGCTGAGGTGGTGGCGTCTACCTGAGGCTGAGGTGGTGGCGTCTACCTGAGGCTGAGGTGGTGGCGTCTACCTGAGGCTGAGGTGGTGGCGTCTACCTGAGGCTGAGGTGGTGGCGTCTACCTGAGGCTGAGGTGGTGGCGTCTACCTGAGGCTGAGGTGGTGGCGTCTACCTGGGGCTGAGGTGGTGGCGTCTACCTGAGGCTGAGGTGGTGGCGCCTGCCTGAGGCTGAGGTGGTGGCGCCTACCTGAGGCTGAGGTGGCGGCGTCTACCTGAGGCTGAGGTGAGGCGTCGAATGGAGGCTGGGAGGAGCTCAGCTTTAGCTAAGATTTAGGCATTCACTTGATACTGCATGAGATTAGGATTGCAGCAGCACCTGGTGGCTAAAATGGAGTTTCAACCAGAGCCTGAATCTCAAGTGTCGACCTTTATCTAAAGTCAAGGTGAAGATTTTAAACTAATCTCATTGAAACTCTTATTATTTGCTTTGGTTGGCGATTTTCACCTGAGTCCGAGGTTTGGCCAGCGGTGTCTGAGGTACAGTGCTGTACAGGGTGCATTGGAGCCCAGCTTCGACCCAGGACCCCATCGGGTAACTGGCAGAGGCCACGATGCAGTCGTCGGGTGTGGCCTCACAGAAAACGAACGCTGAGGCACGCGTCGATGAGGCGTAAAGGGCGCACTGCAAGAACGAAAATAATTCAATTTGCTGTTACGACAACCAAAACGAAGTACGTGCATGCAGAACTTCATGTATGTACGCAGAGTAAACGCTGATGTTCAAGGGATAGACAAAATAAGAGTAACAACTAACAATTTGAGATCATAATTTTGTAACACGTTTAAACAAAAAAATATAGAAATATATAATGTTTATTGCTTTCTAGGTAATGTATTATTGCTGCTAATTGGTATTTTATGATTTACATATTTTTCTTTAACTTATTGTGGTTAAAACCTAATAAAAATTGCAAGCCTCTCAAGTTTCAAAGAGGTCAAATTGTTGGTGCCCGTATGCCAGGTGCTTGTGTGACAGAAACTTCCCGAATGTTTGACGTTTCTAGAGGTACTGTCACGAAAATAATGACTTCCTTTGATAAAAAGGGAAATGCCTCCTCAGTAAAGCATATGTCTGGCCGAAAGTCAAAGTTGTGTGAGAGTGGCCGTCGGTCTCTAGAACAAATTATTTTGCATAAACAAAATACACCGGTGGGCTTTTCATATTATAGCAAACCACAATCGATACCAACCTAGCTTTTACCTACGTTTGGAGAGAGTTAAAAAAGGTCGAAAGAGGGTTTAACTGGGTTTAGCTAAAAGAAGGTGGTTAAAGAGGGTTCAACTGAAGAATGGGTTAAATTCTTTTGGAAACAATTCACAATTTGTAAGAATCAATACCTCGAAGAATATATAGAGGCTGTAATTGCCGTAATAGGCGGAATCTCATAATTGTTCATTATTCAACATTTGAGACCTTCAAGATTTTGACCTTTCGACCTTATGTCAATTTTGACCTCGAGTCAAGCAAAAACATTCATATTATTTGCCAAGGAAAATTGTTTATTGGAATTTACATTAATATATTAAAATGTTGTTTGGAAACTTTTTTTTTGAATTGTCAACCCCAGCGAAAAATATCGTTATACTCACTGAAAAACGAACAAGAAAATTACTTATAAAATACATTCTGAGGTCTTCAATCGAAATTTATGCAGAAGTATGTGCTAATGCAGATCAAATTAGTCAATTTACGATAAACGAGTAGTAAGCTCTACACCTGATTGAATAAATACGCACTCACTAAAGAAATTTTCGAGAGCAGGGGCCATACTTTCAAAACTTGCTAAGTGAACGGAACTACTTACGCTCTCTTTTCTTGTCTATGATTGGTGGATTTTGCTAGAAAGGCCGCCAATGATTGGCTAATGAATTTACGATCTCCTAACTTTTTGAAAGTATGGCCCCAGGACCGTAGCCGCCGTATCATTGAAACGAAATGAATCATTGACGAATTAATACGAAGTTGAGCTACATTTGGATTTGACATTTCTAATCAAGAAATGTCAAACATTCTCCATATTTAAAAACCCAGAGAAGGAATGTTTGAACAAATGCATTACAAGTCACTTTATTCAACATGAAATCGTTTGCCGGAGGAAGAGAAGAAACACTTCAGTAAACACAAGCTGAGGTTCCAATAAAACAAAACTAAAGCAAAATTTGAATTACCTATTTACTTCTTATTTGGAGGCCGCCTTCATTACAATTTATCTTTACCTATTGAAATAAAATTCATACAAACTTTTGTAAAGCTTTAATTTACAGTAATTATTTACGTACGAATGTTAATTAATTATTGAAATTAATAATGAAATTGAACAATGTTGGGCTATATTAGGCATGAAAATTAACTGGGATAAATTTCATGATGATGTAAAGTTCCGCTTATAAATTAGAGATCAATGTTAATTGGGCATAAGTTCATGTTGATGATGTAATATTCCTATGATATAAAATCCACGTACCCTGACGACGCTGCCCGCCCGTAGAACGCTCCTGACGAAGGTAGGGCTGAGGGTCGCCCTACGGTAGTGTACGCGGTACGCTAGACTCGCCCCCCTGACGGCACCCACCACCAGCAGGCAGAGCAGGGGTAGCCTCGGCCGCATCCCGCGCGACTGGTTCTAGCGTCCTGAGTTAAAAACGGTGGGAATATTTTGCCTGTGTTTCTAAACTTTTAAACGTTACTGCGATGATCCTTGCGGTAAATGTTAAGCTTAAGTCACATCTCTGACCGCGCACGTTTATTTTAAGTAAAAAGGTGATTAGGAATATTTTACCGGTTTGAATGGCAGAGTTCAGTACTTCCGTTAAAAGAATGTCATTTTGCGTTAATATCGGCGCATCAATAATAATATCAATAAGGTTGTAGTTGATACTCGAAGTCAGGCTGGAAATTATAATGTAGTTCTAGTTTCTAATGATTTTTCGCTGCCGCAAATTTTTTTTCAAAATTTCTGTTCGAGGTGCCAGTGTTTTGAGTAAATTTAATAAGCTGTTTTGAATACTCCAACAGACATATATTCTATACAGTCGAAAGAAAAGGAATCAATAATAAGAATTTAATGAAATGGATAAATTATGGATTAATCATTATTTTTACCAGACGTCACAGTTCCAACAGGTTAATAAGTGCGGCGGTTGAGCTCTTCAAAAATAGGTAAATATTTTATATTTATTTCATAGGCAGGGCCCACGTGAGAACTGATCCGCTTCTGTATAGAACTCAAGACTTACTGCAGATGTTTGACCTATAATAATGCCTTCATCTGGACAGTGCACGTGGCGACCATCAACTGTAATGAGATTTCGATCAGCACCCTTAATTGAGGTAAGGAATATTAGATAATCTTGACGATCGAAGCGTGTCGTGACTATAGAAGAGTGTCGTGACTATAGAAGAGTGTCGTGACTGAGTGTCGTGACTAAAGAAGAGTGTCGTGACTATAGAAGAGTGTCGCGACTATAGAAGAGTGTCGTGACTATAGAAGAGAGTCGTCACTATAGAAGAGTGTCGTCACTAAAGAAGAGTGTCGTGACTATAGAAGAAAGACTGCCGTGACAAGTTGTGCTCGTTCAATTGAGCAGCAATCATGGCTATACTCATGCTGGCGATGAGCAAATATCACTTGTTCTATATTCTTTTCTAGTCCATTACCTTGTAGATCATCCATGAATATCAAAACAACGGGAATTCAACATGGTCTTGGTAAAATATTTCATGATAAACCTTCTACTGCTGGTACTCAAGAGAAGATATTTCGTATTTATTTAGGCATTCATAGCCATTCGCATTCATTAGCCATGCATGCTTCGAACCGTTAAGACTGTTAACCACTAACAAAATGTTACTAGTGCATTGTTCTGATAATACAGCGAATATGTTTCAAATTGAAGATGTCATGCAGAATTCAAGAGCGGGCTGAGGTCTGAGTTCTGTCGATTAATTTTCACTTCATACCATAAATGCATTTGAATTATCATGGAACATTGGGCGTACACCCTAGGCTTGTATTCCGTAACTCTAATATTCAGCACCACCTGACGATTAAGAAGCGTACATAAAAGAAATTACATTTCCGTGAATTATTTCGAAAAATTGTTGAAAACGTTCTCTTCTGTTTCCTTAGTAAAATTTTGCTTATATTCACTGAGAGTATACTTGCTTCTTACGAAGATCATCCTGAATAAAGTAGGTAATATTGAACATGTATTATGCATAGGTGTTAAGAATGCTAAGAATGCGGCGCGGTTGTTTCGAGAGCGTGGAAAGGAGTTTAGTTTACATTGAACGTTCTCAGCGCGAGGGACATTCCATTCGAAGGAATGTGGCGTCTCTTCGAGGGTTAGGCGTAACTGTGGGCGACTCTAACGTATATAAGGACCTTAAAAATTCGCGCCAAGGGTTGTTGGTTCTACGGCGGTGACCGTCACGCACGTACGGTCTGCAGTTAGCGGACGTAACGGCTGCGGCCGTTAGGCCGGCGGTGTTACCGTTTTCGAACATTGACGGTTGACGGTCGCGAGAAACCCAGACTTATCGAATTAGACTCACCGAGGCAGTACGATTCCTGTGAGCGCGTCAAACATATACCATGGACGGCTACGACATCAACATATTATACGGGCAACATCAACACTACGGCTGCGACTCAGTCGTGAGACAACGCGAGAAGCCACGATCGAGTTGTCCAGCGGTTATAACACCTGCAGTCACGGAGACTCAACTACAGAGCACGGCGGGGCAATTCTCATCGGTACGGTCACAGTTCTCAGCAGAAGAAACAATACGGTCACAACCATCAACCGCAGTAAACCTACAAGCAATCTACGGCCAGACTGACCGTGAGAAATCTATATCAACGAGATACGACAGTTATGAAGAAAGAGCAACTGTGAAGAGAAACGCGCGGCTACAGCTGCAGTACGGCCACTTGGAATACGGCTGCAACGTGCGGTGACAGCCGCGGTACGGTCTCTGAACATACGACCGTAAACGTGTACGGCCGTACGGTCGTTTACAACAGTCGTACGGCTCAACGGAACCGCAATGTATCAACAATTTCCGGTAAAATTAGATGATTTCACATGATGATGATTTAACTGATAGATTTTGGACTTTGATTGTGTTCAGCTCACCTTTTTCATGTACTAGAGATTTTTGTTAACGTAGGATGTGAACTTGAATTTCTCAATTTAATATGAAATGTATCAGTGTTTCATTACAACCCTCTCGTTGTACTATATTTTCCCGTAACCTGTCCAAAAAGAGAACCTATTCACGTGCCAAAAATGGCCACTGCGGACCTAACCTGACGAAATTAAAGAGATTGCCGATGAAATAAAAGTATAATAATAATAGAGAAAAATCTCAAAACCAATGGTGTAGAGCTCGAAACTTAGATCTTCTGATGACGTGCGTTATTATCGTTGTACAACTCGTGGCTTCTCGCGTTGTCTCACGACTGAGTCGCAGCCGTAGTGTTGATGTTGACCGTATAATATGTTAAAGTCGTAGCCGTCCATTGTATATGTTTGACGCGCTCACAGGAATATTGGCTGCTTCGATAAGTCTGGGTTTCTCGCGACCGTCAACCGTCAATGTTCGAAAACGGTAACACCGCCGGCCTAACGGCCGCAGCCGTTACGTCCGCTAACTGCAGACCGTACGTGCGTGACGGTCACCGCCGTAGAACCAACAACCCTTGGCGCGAATTTTTAAGGTCCTTATATACGTTAGAGTCGCCCACAGTTACGCCTAACCCTCGAAGAGACGCCACATTCCTTCGAATGGAATGTCCCTCGCGCTGAGAACGTTCAATGTAAACTAAACTCCTTCCCACGCTCTCGAAGCAACCGCGCCGCATTCTTAGCATTCTTAACACCTATGCATAATACATGTTCAATATTACCTACTTTATTCAATCCGTAAACTCACAAAATAATGATATTTTATGGGATGCTTACTAAAGTTTCGTTTAGCATTTTTATTTATTTTGAGACAATTATTACTGTGCTCTGATATTGATACTTATACGACACACATGATCGAATGAATTCGAAATAAAGCTCAGGCAGTTCAGAGAGTCATAAAGCTGCCTAATAAAATTCGGATTGATTTTAGCGGTCAGCTTAGAAGTAGCAGTCGATAATTGATATTGATCTCACCTCAGAGGCACGTCACATGTTAGTCAGCCACTCAATGTATTTAGCCCCTGTGTTAAGCTATAATTGTCAGCTGTCAGCTGCCCGTGGATGTCAGCTTCTTCTCTACATCTTTTTGTCACATGACGTTGCTAGACATCAGATTTATTTGTCTTGTAATGCCCCAACTAGTGGTAATTAGACACCGCCTATAATGGTCTGGTAATGCCCCAACTAGTGGTAATAAGGTACCGCCTATAATGGTCTGGTGATGCCCCAACTAGTGGTAATTTGTTACCGCCTATAGTGGTCTGGTGATGCCCCAACTAGTGGTAATTTGTTACCGCCTATAGTGGTCTGGTGATGTCCAAACTAGGGGCAATTAGATCAAACCTATAATCATCATATGTACAAGTGTGAAAAGGGACGCCAAGTGTGAGGAAGGACGACAGGTGTGAAGAGGGATGCCAAAGCACTGACTCATGCATAAATGTGGAACGGGTACGTAATTTATGTACCTATACTGTTTATTTGTGCTGCTTTTTGTTTTCTCTCTGCAGCAAATATTAAATGTATATTATAAATCGGAAACTTTTTATTATTGATTATCCAAGCTTATCCATCCAAGCTTTATTGATTATCGAAGCTTTTTTTTTGGCGAAAGAATTGATCAGAGCCGAATCTTTGCATGATTAATAAATTAATAAATCCTTGCAAAATTACTTAATCTTTGCGAAAATAATAAATCATCGCAAAATTTATACATCCTTGCCAAAATAAAAAAAAACTAGAAAATTAATAAATCCTTGCAAAATTTATAAATTCTTACGAAGTTAATAAATCCCTGCAAAATTAGCAAATCCTTGCAAAGTTAATAAATCCTTGCAGATTAAATAAATCCTTTCAAAGTGTATAAACTAAAACGAGTGCAGCTTTGCCTGCCCCTCCTTTGGCGGATTCTGAGGTGTTAGAATTGTTCTTTACTTTTGTTAAAAAAATTCCAGAAATTACCGATGGCTTAGCCAATCAATAATTAGAAATGCCGATGGCCTAGCTAACCATTAATTGGAATTACCGATGGCTTAGCCAATCAATAATTAGAAATACCGATGGCCTAGCCAACCATTAATTGGAATTACCAATGGCTTAGCCAATCAATAACTAGAAATACCGATGGCCTAGCCAACCATTAATTGGAATTACCGATGGCTTAGCCAATTACAAATGGCTCAGCCAATTATTATTACGGAGTGATTGCATATTTTGAAGCCATAAATTACTGAAGTACGCACCTTATATTTTCTTTGAACTTTTCNCGATCAGTGTGCGCATCCGATACCTTCACTCGATCAGTGTGCGTAATCAATACCACCCCTCGATTAGTGTGCGCATCCGATACCTTCACTCGATCAGTGTGCGTAATCAATACCACCCCTCGATCAGTGTGCGCATCCGATACCACTACTCGGTCGGTGTGCGTAATCAATATCACCCCTCGATCAGTGTGCGCATTTGATGCCACTACTCGATCGAAAATCCCTACGCCACATCTTAAATATATCATAGCCTTCCCAGTTTAATTATAGTTCCTTTTCTTCACAAATTTTTCGTTTGATGTTCAACTTATCCTTTTCAGGCCGGACTGTCGTTTATTTGGTGTTATCACATTCTGCTGACTTATGCATGCTCACTATGCAAAAAATTCCTATCAACTGTAACAACCATAGAGATTTATACACTAGTAATTCGCTATATTTTAGTCTACAGTATCTTATATGTATTTGCCTTAGTTTGTGTGTTTCACGCTTGGCGTCGTAATATATAGGGGCAGTTGGGGCGCATGTCCAGTATACTTATCGTGTCGGGATATTGTATCCACGGGCTATACAGGGTCCGCCATATTTACGGCAACGCATGTTTTTTGTTATTTCTCAATGAAGCAAACAGGTGCATTGCTTTTTTATTGGATGAGGTAGTAGCCAAGAATTACCCTAACAATTCTCAGACATATTTATTTAGTATGACCACCCTTAATTTTTAATGACAGCCTCAAATCTACGCGAGAAAGCTTCACAGGAGACACGCAGCATTTCTTGAGGGATCAAGTCCCATTCTCGTGTCAATTATAGACTTCAAACTATGCAAAGAATAATGAGGTGTTCTGCATACCCTACTCTGTAAAATAGTCCACACAGAAAAGTCGAGAGGATTCAAATCAGGGCTTCTTGAGAGCCATTCATTTTTGCTAATGAACACTGGGATGTGACCCTGAATCCAGTTTTGGGTCATGTTTGAGCCACGTGATGGGGCAGAGTCTTGTTGAAAACTCCATGGTGAACCGTTGAAGTGTTTACGGGCCCAAGGTAACAACACAGCTTCCAAAATGTCCGAAATGTATCTCTGACTGTTCAATTTCACTCCTGAGGGGACAAAAACGAGTGGGGACCTCCCAGTGGCGGTTACAGCGGCTAAAACCATCACGGACATGGGATTTTGACGTCGTGTTGTTGTTCTGGTTGCCACAGATCCATCTCGACTCCAAACTCTGTTATTTTGACGGTTAACGCTTTGTTCAATGTCATATTTTTTCTCGTCATTGACCACCAAGTTGGGCAGCGTGCCATCCTCAATGAGATCCAGAATGTACCGGCATCTTTCGAGCCTCATTCGTTCATGACGGTCTGATGGTTCATACCTTGTTTGCATATTGTAAGAGGAGGTTTTGAGGTCATTTTTGAGGACTCTACGCACTGATGTCTGACTGACTCCTGCTTCTGCAGCCAATTTTGCAGCTGAGCGACGAGGGTTTCTCCTCAACTTCTCCCTCGTGTTTTTGACCAATTTTTTTTTGTTCGGACATCATTTGTTTTGTTCGTTTCCTTCCTTGACCAGGTCGATTGCATGTTTCACCATTTTCCTTGAATTTTTTTTTTTTACCACCTTCCACACAGTTTCACGACGAATTTGGAGCTTTTTTGCAATGACTGAATTACTTACGCCCTTTTCATGAAGGGTTACAATTATTGCATTTCTATCTACTGCCGTAAGTAATAGTAAATTTAGATACCTTAGACTTCTGCAATATAAAATAGATTAATTAATAGATGATATTAAGCTTCATTATAAAAGAAAAGTCTCCTATAAACCAATTTATTTTTATATAGCAAACATCCGTTGCCATGAATATGGCAGACCCTGTATTAGGCGCGTATCAAGGATACTTAACGTATCGGAATATTGTATATAGGGGCTGTTGGGGCTCGTATCCAGGATACCTACCGTTTCGGGATATTGTATGTATTGGCTGTTTGAGAGTGTATCCAGGGTACTTTCCGTGTCTGTATATTGCCTTGACCCGTTAATTTTTTCTAGTGTGAGAATTGGAGCGGATTGGAGGAAAGTGAGGTAAGGATTGGATCAAACGTTGGAAAAATTAATAAGTTGCTACTGTCTCGGCGTTTATTGTTGATTGTTGTGACAAGTCTTTTAGTGTCTTGGTGGATATGTCATGTAAGAGGCTGTACTCGAAGGGCGTTTTTATAACTTGTGCATTGTTTTGCTCTAGAGCTTGTAACAGCGTCTGATGACATGAATGTTAGTGATACTGACCGTGCCCACGTGGCATAGTCATCTGTGATTCTCTTCCATGTGAGTGACAAAGTCATGCGAGAGGCTGTGGCTGTGAGTTGCACTGAATAAAGCGTAGGTAATTCTGACTCTATTTTATACTATAGTATTTAAAATAGCTTATGTTGTAAAGTGTAGCTATATTAAGCAATTATAAGCAGGATGATACTTGACCGCAAAGTTTGGGTAAAAGCCGTAAGAGCGAATTTGTTATAGTTTGGTATGGCCGAGGGTATCGAAAGGGCTGACCCTAGTGGAACTCGGAACTGTCGCGGCGTCCCTGGGTAGACTTAACTGCCCGCGACGTCTGCCTATATAAGGACCCTAAAATTCACTCCAAAAGGCGTTTCTATTGTGGTAACCGTCACGCCAGTACGGTCTGCAGCGAGCTCCGCAGACGTCGGTGACGGGCACTACCGTTGGCCGGCGGGGTCAGAAATAACGGCCTCGTGTAACTCCGAGACGTTCATACAACTACGACTCCGAAATAATAACATCGGAAATCTACGAGTAACTGCCGTAATTTTGCTTATTTGTACGGCCAACGTTCATTGCTACGGTTGTGACTTAGCAATGAAACAACGCGAAAGATCATGAGACGTACAACAATAATTACACCGCCATCAATCACGTAAATTCAAGTTTTAAGCTCTGTGCAAGATGTATATTATCAGTACGGTCACAGTCATCATCAGTAGCGGTACGGTCCACGATCACCAATTAACAGCAGAAGTACGGAGTAGTTGGAGCAGCATCATCCACTGTGAAGACGAACACCACTATTCAGTAGTTCGGTTGTGATAAAGCAACCTACGGCCAGCATGACCGTGAGACATCTATAACAGGGAGACACAAATGCGATGGAGAAAGAACGGCAGCGGGAATGCGCGGCTACGGCTTCGTTACGGCCGCTGGAAATACGCCCGCAAACGTGTGACTACATTACGGTCGTTTACGACAGTCGTACTACTCAACGGAACTGCGAAGGATCAACGTTTCTGGTAAATAGAGAAGCTTGAGTGATGTTAACTGTTAGGTACTCAATTTTGATTGTGTTCAGGTTTTCTTTTTCATATATTAGAGATTTTTGTCAAGGTAGGATGTGAACTTAAATTTCCCAACTTAATATGCAATGTAGCTCCCAGTGTTTCATTGCAACCCTCTCTCGGTACGATTTTTTGTCGTGTCCTATTCATACGAGAATTTACTACGTGCCTAAGTAATCCACTACGGAAATCAACCTGACTGAATTAAGCAATTGACGATCGAACAATTAATATTGCCGTTTCAGCGTTTATTAGGCCGGAGTCCTGTCGCCGATTCTTAACATTGCTGAACATTCACAGCATGTTGCGGGCTTGAACTCGCAACTCACTGCTTCAATTTTGCTTTGCTTAACCGCCCGGCCTCCTCGCCGATTCTGACCAGTAACTGGCACACAGAGCTGGGATCGAACCCGCGCCTCTCTGCGCCAATCTTGGTACTCCGAACTGTAACCATTGGGCCACACAGTGATTAAAGTAATTAAAATTAAACTCACAAACTTCAATATCGTTATAAATGTCCATAACCATCGAGTAAAGCTCGTCTTAATCCGCACAGACATGCGAACGGCTCTGACACGTGTGTTGCATATACATTTATGATTCACTCGAAAGTTCATCAGCGAAGCACCGATCTCATAAGTTCATTACCTCTTTGCTCATCATTTGCTCACCAGACGATCTTCTATTAGCTCCCTTGCTAATCTCCCCTCTACTATCCACTGCCAATTACCAAGCGATGCTCATAAAGTACTCGCCACTTACTGGTAAATCAGACAGAATACAGGGAGAGCTTCAATTGCGCAAGGGTATCTATACAACCCTGTTGCCTCTTGATCCTGATAATAACAAGCGGACGCCACTCCTGGGTTCTTGATTGTACCCAGGCACTGGTTGAGCAGACTGCCACCGCCCAGCGGAGGGCTGAGTCAAGCCAGAAACAAGCCAGGCACAATTTAGTTGCAGCATTGCTGGTGAATTTTTGAAAATAATAAAAATATAATCATAAAAATAATGCAGCTAGAGACCTTCAAGAGACGAATGGAGGTGTTCCTCAGCACAGTTCCTGATCGTCCACCTCAACATCACTTCCAGCGGCATGAAGCAAGTAACAGTAACATGCATCAGCTGCGCGTAACTGAGGGCAGATGTGCGGTAATAACAGACCTCGGGACTTAGGCTGCACGGAAGACGCTCCAAGCGGCCTGGGAGTGCTACGTCCGGAACATATACTAAGGATTTTAAGGTTGTCAGCCATTGGCTGTTTCTTCTCTTGCCTTTATGTTCTGAAAAGTCAGGTTGTCAGCCGCCGACTGTTAATTTTGGCAATTATAAACACAGTTTTGACATTGACATTTAGGTCAAATTTCACTGCTTTTAATGTTAAACGTAGAAATCTGAGATTAATTATTGCATGGGGCTTAAATATTCTTCATTATTCATCTTGATAATTGATAACTGGATCAAATTTTGCGAATAAAGTTAATAATTAATGTGAAAAATTTGATGTTTCCGTCTACAAAAAAGAACTGAAGCTTTCTATTTTGACTGATTTTTTTTTGTCTTACGCTCCACCACAGCGCACAGCCGTCCGTCCATTACGTTTATTTATGACTTTTGTTTATGGGATAAAAGCTTTCGTTGAACACGTCACCGGTCAGTTGATATGATAAAAGTTTTTTTGAACACGTTGCTGGTCAGTTGATAGGATGAAAGTTTTTTTTTAACACGTCGCTGGTCAGTTGATAGGATGAAAGTTTTTTTTTAACACGTCGCTGGTCAGTTGATAGGATGAAAGCTTTCGTTGAACACGTCGCTGGTCAGTTGATATGATAAAAGTTTTTTTGAACACGTTGCATGTCAGTTGATAGGAAGGAAGCTTTCGTTGAACACGTCGCCGGTCAGTTGATATGATAAAAGTTTTTTTAACACGTCGCTGGTCAGTTGATAGGATGAAAGCTTTCTTCGAACACGTCGCTGGAATTCAAAACACTATTTTGTTGTTTTTAAAATGCTGAAGCCGACACTACATTAATGTACTATACTATCTAATATTATTGTTTCCATTTTTTCTCTTCTCAAAATAAAAATTCCGTTTCAGATTGGTGTCACACGCCGAAAAAAGTGTTGCTTTCATTTTCTTTCTAAACCAATTAGCAACAAGCTGCAAATGTCGTGAGAAATGCCTGCTCTATATAACACTGGCAAGCAAGTATGGAGTCTGAAAAGTTCAAACAAGCCTAAGCGGAATATTAATATTTTGAAGCGGAAATTATGTCTGTGTTATGACAATTAGGAGTATAGATACAATAATGCACTAGTAGGTATGCATCGCAACGAGCAAGGCTCAAACAAATTCAATTTCTTGAATCGAGGCACTCGCATTTAATGAAGACAATCATGACGAACATTAGAAAAATTACGGNAAGTTGAGGTAATCCACAACACTCACTTGGTTGAACATGAAGTTGAGGTAATCCACAACACTCACTTGGTTGAACATGAAGTTGAGGTAATCCACAACACTCACTTGGTTGAACATGAAGTTGAGGTAATCCACAACACTCACTTGGTTGAACATAAAGTTGAGATAGTCTTGGTCACTAAGCTCGACCAGATCAACCAGACTGGAGATGGCCAGACGGAGCTTTTTTAACCAGAATTCTGGAGTGTTCCGCACGCGCGTCAGGTTGAGTAACAGAACTCCGGAGTTGAAGCCTCTCCCATCGAACTCGTATTGCTGGAAAACGGTGAAAAAATCAATTAAACAATGAAGTGAAACTCGTTACACTAAAATTATAAATTTTGTTCGTCAAACTTTCCGCGACAGCTGGGATAATTCCCTAGTTAACTCAGTGGAATCAAAACATTATTTTGTTAAATGAGACAATTTTCTGCTATAGTGACGGAAATAACCAAATTTAAATTGTTTTCCAACTAAGCGTTTGGGTAGTGAATTCAGGATTAAACCATATCACATGTTGTAAAATTTGCTAAGATCCATTTTAATTATCATTTGTGTGCTTTTTTAAATTAAAGTAATACTTGTGGTGCATCATCCTTCCTCTTTGCAGACATCCACGTGGGTGTAGCTGCGGCCATCATTTGTTTATCATCAAAGCGCTTAAACTCGTTCCAAAGCTGCACGGGCGACCGCATGAAGATCACGTCAGTGTCTATGTAAATTACCGCGTCTTCTTCCGGCAAGACTTGGTCGACAAAAAGTCTCTGAGTAGCACAGGGACGGAACAGTGTCTTCAATTGCTTGAATTCGTCTGGATAGAAGTCGTTAACAAACTGCAATAAATCAGAAGGATAATGTCCTAGGAAATTCTGTCCAGGATTTTGCTCATACATAAGTCTTTGCTCATAAGTCTAGAAATTGAAGATGCCTTTCATTCAATTAATTGTCATAATTTTACTTAGTGCACAGAAATTTTTTAAATTCAGTCAGTCAGTGCATCCAGTATAAAACTTGAATGAGAAATTTCACGGACAGAGCAATGTAAATGCATAGATAGTGAAATTTAAATCAGCACATGTATCTATGGGAACAATTTATCTTTAATTGAGTTCGTACTGAAAGACGAACAAATTTGAAGCTTGAATTTACAGAAATTAATTTATTCTCTGTTCGATTGATTTATCTGGAATGGCACGAATTGATTTGAAAATCCAATTCCTGACATTGAGCGTTCCATATCAGAGATAGGAGAATACTTATTCATTTATTCATTCTATGATACCGAACAGACATTAAGATTACAGCTCACCTGGAGGGTTAACTTCGATTTCTGTTCATATGGCCACGCCTCAATCAAAGCTTTGATTTCCATGAATACAGTTCGGGAATCGCTCACAATTATGAATCTGGTCATCGAATGAAATAATAATATAATAAATTACAATTGTCTTCTTATTTACTAATGTTTGTGCTTGACCGCTCAGCCAACCCACTGATAATAAGTGCGTTGAATAAATGTCGTTCCTTTGAGAGTTAATTTGTTGCAATAGAAATGGTGATAACAGCGTTTTAATTGTTCATTAATATATTTAATTGAAAATATAAATTTTAATTAAATTTAATCGATTCGCGTGTTTTGTAACACTTCTAAACTTCGACAAAAATTACACGACTATATTACAAAACCCAAAGAGGCCGTATTTCTTCAACATATGACGAATGATTTATTAATGTGGCATTAATAACTGATTTATTAATGAAACTTACTTCACTGGTTGGTTTGCTAAATAAACGAATGATTTCATGGCTACGCGGGCCTGAAAAAACTGGCGACTGATGTCCGTGAGGGAGCTCGTCGAGTTATCAGGAGTCCCTGGATTGACAAGTATATGAATCGAACGAATACAGAAATAGAACATTATGGTATAAATAATTGAAGTATAATTTCATTTTCGTACTAAAACCTTCAGGAGACAACTGTCAGCGGGGTTTCGCCTTGGGGAAGCTTCTTACTAAAATGACGATTCAAATGACAATTGGCAATCATGTTCACTAAGCTATAGGAAAACAAGACTCTAATAGTAAAAACGGGATTTAATTGAATCATTTTTACTATTTGAGTCCTGTTTTTCTATAGCTTAGGAAAGCTTTATATAGCTTTTATTATAGCTTTTCTATAGCTTCTTACCTTCACACAAAACCATCACAGCCACTACTTCTTTATGGATAATGCGATGATGAGCGGAATATCCTGCATAATAAGTCTGAATGAGATCCGAGTAAAGTCGAAGGAATACGATGGTCGTTCCACAAATTGCCAGGACGTAACACAAATTGGAAGTCGGAATTCTTATTACCTGGAAGGGTTAGAACAACACAATATTTTCTTACATATTTATTATAACAACTGAGTAAGTGAAAATGTTTAAAGATCTAGAACTGCGCAATATTTTTTAGAAATGATTCATTCCAACTCATATTTTCCGAACAAAAACCATACATGCAATGCGGGTAAACATTTGATACTCACCGAGCCACGGCGATGAAACATTTTTTAAGACGTTATTGAGTGTAGAACTTTATTTAAATTCAAAACGATTAAAATCTCTTGGAACTATTTCAAAATCAACTTTAAGAAAGAACTATGGATGTAGTAAGGATTGAAGTCATAGAAAACTATTTTTGATTGAAATTCAATTTCATTTATTAGTGCAAGAGAATAAATGCTTCTGTTCAGGTTGCACTGACAAACTGGTTCAGGAAATAAGTGACGTCAGAGAATATTAGCATTGGGGTAGTAATGCTCGTGCTTATTATATCTTCATTAGAGATGAAACAGTTCTGTCAAAGACAGTATTGTCAAGAACTATTGTTAGTCTAGCGAGACTCTCTCCCATACCACAGGTTCTAGACGATGTACGAGCACGCTCTCCTTCTTACAAGGCTCTTGTTTTCTTTACACTTTATATTTACGGCTACATCGACCTATAGTTGAATGTTCTTATGATTTTCTTGCACTCTTAAATTTTTTCTTGCATATCACCTACTTATTTTATTCAATTCACTACGTGAAAAAATGGAACCTCAATAATCTTCGAGCTTCTATTTTTAATTGATTTTTGTGATTCCTTTCACTTGACACTCGTAAGAGTTTATTTTCACATCTTCTCCAGCCAAAAACCTCGTCAAATTACATAGGGAAATATGTGATGAGTTATTCTTATCTATACTAGAAGAGCTAGGTTGTGCTGCAGCTCTTCTGTAACACTGTCTCTGTGCAACTGAATATTGCTCTGTTGTAAAAGCTCAATAGTTGTACGGGTAAAATTGTCCGTATTAAATCCACTCCAAATTAAATATCTAGATGATCTCATGAGATATCTTCGCATATGTCGCAGGTGTGTCATTACACCTGTCCAGAGTGAAGCTTTCCTCTGGTTCATATAACTGATTCTTTGGTCGCCTCTTGACATGCAAGTTAAGCGCTCCGAACAGAGGTGTCACTATAGGAATATTTTAGGCAAACTTCAGTCCCCCATTACTTAAATATTATTATTACTGTTATTAGTATTAATATAAACAATATTATTATTATTATTGTTGTTATTAATATCATCATTATTATTATTTAATATTATTATTATTATAATTGTGAGCAGAGATTCAACCCGTAGCAGAGACTAAACCCTAGTGCCTGATAATAGCGCACTGCAGCCTAACAGCAGATAAAATTGTTTCTTCTAAAAATAACTAATATGTTAATCTTTTTTATTAGAGCCTCTCAAAATGCTACGAGCGATCCAAATGACATGAAAGCTCTGCATCGCTAATATATTCGAAAGTATTCGAATTCAATCTAGATTAATTAGATAATAATTGCCCAAGCACAGATTGATTTACCTCAGTCATGCCGTTTCTTTAACAGCGAGCGCTCTACCAAACCTTCCTGAATATTTTGAACTGAGAGAACTGCCCTTAAATTGCCAAGCTTGAAAGTTTTTCGAGGTTCATAACATTTTGTGAGTTTTTAATTTAGTCTAATCAGCTTTCTGATTTATTCTTTCGAATTTCCAGTTGCATGAGACTTAATTGGCTGAACACTAAAATGGCGATACGACTTCAAAATCTGCAGCGTTGAACTTCCGTTTGAGCATCTTTAATAATTATTGAGGTTCTGACTTGATCATAATTTGAAAATTACGAGCGAGTCACATATGTCCATTTTGAAGTAGAGAATAATCTGCTCACAACTTTTTAACGCCTTTGGTACAGAAATATGTTAATAATCTATCTTTCAAACTTTGGAAGACTATTGGCGATGGTGATGGTTATTTTTTCAGCTGTATTGATTGATTATATTTTTGCTAAAATCATGTAATTAAAAATCTCCTGTGACTGGAAGCTCATTTAATATCACCAAACTGTCTCTATATTCTTCCACGAATAATTCTTGTTCGTATATGCGTATATGATTCAGAACGACTTCACGCACATACCACGTTGATGATTAGCCTACAATGATGCATCGATAATTTGAAGACATTTTCCATAATGAAATGCCTCCTACGATTACCACAAATGGTAAACTACGTAATAGCCCTGCAATTTTGTTTGATTATCTGCAATGATTTTGGAAATTTAAGCGACAGAAGCACGTTTATACTGAAGTCAGCAGAGGCATTGCAGGTATTATATTTCTTCATTAGAGAATAGACGCATATTAGATCTGGCCAAGCATGCCAGTGCTCAACGTGTGTTGTGTGTGTGCTGACTGTGGTCGGCTTGAAGTGAGCAATGTGTTTAAGTTTTGATAATATACCTGAGGCTGTTGAGTTTCTCCATTTTGTTTGATCTCACTGTAACAATATTATTCCAGAATAATATATCTTTAAACTTTTGGCTAGGTTCGAGGTTATCAGGAATGTCTGCAAACGAGCTCTTTTAATCAGAGCTGCGCTTGCTATTAAGCTCTCTATGTTACAGTGAACATGCGCTAAAAATGATGTTCTATCGTAATGTGGACCTTGCTGACGCAGATCATCCAATCGATGAAAGGAAATGAGTTAAAAAGTTAAAGAAAGCAGTAAAAAATGTTCCATGCACTGCAAGTCGTGACTTGGATTAAGTTCTGATTCGGCACAAGATTTTTGAATACTTGTGTAATTATTTCATTTAGCGCTAACATTTTACCTTAATGACTGTTTTCAAATTAAAAATTCAAAGAAAATGGTTTACTGCCAAAACGTGAACACCAAAAATCAGTTCACAACATGTGGCCATGTATGACCATCGCATAATTTGTTAATGCACCTTATTGATTGTTGAAATAAATGCTGAAAGCTATATCTTTTTTTTTATCTATACAGTAAGATTTCGCAGATTTAGGATTAAAGTTTTCCATGTTCATGCATAATACCTGGGGTATTATTTGATTATCGAGTCATAATACCGAGGGTTGAGTCTCTGCTACGGGCTGAGTCTCTGCTACGGGTTGAATCTCTGCCACGGGTTGTGTCTCTGCCACGGGTTGAGTCTCTGCCACGGGTTGAGTCTCTGCTCTACGGGTTGGGTCTCTGCCACGGGTTGAGTCTCTGCCACGGGTTGAGTCTCTGCTACGGGTTTAGTCTCTGCTACAGGTTTAGTCTCTGCCACGGGTTGAGTCTCTGCTACGGGTTGAGTCTCTGCTACAGGTTGAGTCTCTGCTACGGGTAATCGGATAATAAATGAGAAGTCAATGGGAAAGTTACGAAACTTGTGGGGATTTCTGTGAACTTGCACTTTACCCACTACAAAATAATTTGGCAACTACAAGCAATCCAGAATAAACTATACACAATGAACTGGTATTATTACTGCCCGTTATCAGTAAATAGTGTGAACGACGTTAAGAACTGAAAAATTTTCTGTGCTAATTGTTGAATTTAAAGTTCTTAGGCGTACATTTTTTGGTTAAGCCGTTCTTATAGTGCGCGCTTGTCGCACACAACTTAGTTATAGTCGATTTTAATCTACATACTAGGCGTGTCCCTAAAATAAGTTCCACGGGCTGCCGCTGGCGGTAGGATCGTTTCAATGCTCTGCTAGGCAACAGAGGCAGGCTATTTGATTCCCAAACTCCAATCCCTTACCAAGCCAGCCTCCCTGCGACGTCCTGCCTTACCAAGCCAGCCTCCCTGCGACGTCCTGCCTTACCAAGCCAGCCTCCCTGCGGCGTCCTGCCTTACCAAGCCAGCCTCCCTGCGACGCTTGGTCTTGCCCCAGCAGGCGTCAGCGATGGAGCTTCCTCTTGCGTCTCTTGCCAGCTGCGAGTTGCGGTCTGTTACTCGCTTCCTGGCCGCTCAGAAGAAATCGGCGAAAGAAATTCACGAAGAACTTTGTCAAGTGTATGGAGAAGAGTGTATGAGCTCCGGGATGATGCACAGATCCGGGTATGAGTGTATGTCGCTCCGGGATGGTGCGCATAAGTCAAAAGTTTAATAGTAAAGAAACTACACTCAATTCCAACAGGGAAATTTTACAATTAATAGTTTACTATTACTCAATGACGTTAGGCAGGGAAAGATCATATTAGCATGGACATTTAAATCAGGTAAAGTATCACTAAATATCAATGTACATTCATCATCAGTAATTTATTTTTTACAGGAATTCACCTACAGTTGACAAAATGTAGCGGTGGTACAATATTTATATTGAAATTGTTTGGAATATTTGAAAATTATTGCCCGACACAACGATGAAGCCTTTGGGTTGCATGATTAATGCATTAGGATTAATGTGAGGATTTCTGATATTGAGTCAAACTAAGAGCGGATCGGAAAAAAGAATAAGACGAGCTTTTCTGGGTCACCGGGACACATCAAATCGCCTGCATAATAGTGCGGACAACCCTTGATAATAAGGATAAATAAAAATGGTCCATAGAAGCTATAATATTAAGCAAACTATAAATACAAATATATAAACCGTGTGTTCCCTTAGCTTATGTCATCCATGAATCCCTTGTCATTACTTAAGAACATTACTGTAACGTAAAAATAAACAAGAATTTAGAACTAGTGATAATTAAACTAAAAAAACAGAATATGGAACTGAATAATAATAATATGTAAATTAATAAAAAATCAATCGAAAAATTCCATAACTATGAAAAAGCCGCGCAACCTATAATACTAATACCCACTCCTACACGGGTTAACATCCGTGGTGATTCAAAATTATAATAGAAAATTCAAAGACCCATCGCAATCCTTTTAATCTAATAGAACACGAGCTTCTTGATTACTGCTTAAATGAATTAACTGTGCATACAATCTACCTTCAAATACATACAGTCGATATTGCTTCGTGAATTTAAGTATAATAAGTTGTACTATTAAGTTATTACACAACAAACACTCGATAATTCAGGTATACTCCTGAGGATTTGAGTATGTTCTGGAAATGCAAATTTCCTTGCGAGTTTGAATGTACTAATCAAGTATCATCTTGATCATAAAGAAAACACTTGCAAGTCCACATAGATCCGTGAGCTTCGATTCAAATGTAATTCGAATCGAATGGCAATTAGCGCGAGTTTCATATATAAATGAGTTTATTCTATTTTCGAGACGGAGGCTTGGAGTCCCAAGTCTTGCGTATTGGATTGAACAGAACTGATATTTTTCACAAGTCTTCTAAGTTATTTGTAATTGATCCCTAATTTTGTCTTATCAACTGATGAGAGTTCATCGCCTGAGCTTGTATTTGCTGCAAAGCACGGGATACTGCGTAGTTAGTGAAAAACCCTATTTTCTGGAAACAAACACGAACGACTGCAACCACTGCACCAAATTAACGCTGTACATTACAGACCCCATTAATGTCCTGACAAAATTTATAATACACGTGACAATTAAAAAATAATTAGTTGATTCAATGTCTGATCGCACATATGGTCCATATTGGCGCTACTTTGAACGTTATTTTATTTGATTGACTATGGATTACAAGTAAAAGAATTCTCCGAAAATGCAAAGCTGGATATATTTTGCCTTTACTTATCGAATTATTCACGTACGGAAGACCGCATGGCTTTGTGACGTCTACATTTAACAGGATAAACGTAAAGGATAAGAATTTATGAGTTTGAGGCAATAAAAGGATAATAAATAAAAATCAGTTTGATTTAGCACTCTTGTGTAATAATAAGGTAAGGCAGTAACAACATGAAGATAAAATCCAATAAAAATCCAAAGTGTTTCGAAAAATTTTTAGCAGGCGGTCATATTGAACAATCATATTGAACGAGAAAGATAATTTAATTTGAAGCAGGCAAAAGGTATGCTTCTGTTGCCGATTAACGAATCGAAGGCTTACAATATACGAGGAACTATAACGAAAGCCTGGCGATTTTTAGTACAAAATAACAACACGTCGCTCTGAAAAAATCAATACATTTTAATAAAAGTCCTGAAAGTTCAGAAAACCCCCGGTTTCAATTGGATGTCTGAGTTTTATCCGGTTCGATTGGTTTAAATTCATAGCACTATTGGAAATTTTCGCGGCAGCACAATTGTCATAGTAGATATCCATAGATTAAATAGTTTGAATTTATCAGTGCGAAGACATCCATAGATTCAAATAGTTTTTGTATATCACTTGATGAACAAAGTCGATAGGATATGTTTTAAAATTCAGGTGCAACATCAACACAGGTGACTTGATCTCTCAGGTGATTATTGTCAATGTCTTTCGACTTCCTCTTTCCTCATTATATAACTTTCTTGTTGGAAGATAATTTCCTTGATTTGGATATGTCCCTGAAATTTTCCTCATCTACCCTCTTCCTACTTACCAAGTAGCGACTCACGCCCATGTGACGTCCTCTATAAATTAGCTAGGAAACACTGTACTTAACCAGTAACTGCAATCCTGCTGGACGAGAGCAGTCGTGTGTTAGCTCTACCTCCTAATCATGTTAGAAGGACAGTTAAGTCAACAAGAGTCGGGAGTAGAGAACGATAGGTGAGCCGATGATAATAGTGTTTAAGCTCCGACATTGAAGCCTTTATTCCTATAAACTGTAAGCCGGATATAATCGACAAATAATACTCTACATATTGCTCATTACGCTGTCTTTCAGTAACCCTCGTATCAATACCATTTACCGAACCCATCCTCAGGTTATACATATGAATATTAAGTGAATATGTATATGAATATACGTATGAATATTAAGGTTATACATAAGAGTGCAATCAGAATTAGGATGCAACACCGACAGAGGCGACGTGATCGTCAAAACCGATTGGGTGCGTTCTGAAATTAGGGCGTACCACTGACACATCGACGTGATCGTCAAAGCCGATTGAGTGCGTTCTAAAATTAAGGTGCAACACCGAAAGAAGCAACGTCATCGTCAAGATTGATTGGGTGCACTTTAAAAAAATAGGTCATGGCTCCGGCATAAGCTATGTGATCGTCTAGGTCACAATTTGATGCGTCTTAAATGCCTTTGCCGCGACGATGAAAGGAGGGCTAATAAGATGACGCGGTTAGAGTATGAAGGTTTAAATACGATTATTTGATTTACGCGATTATTAATTGAGTTTTAATAATGTGATATGGTTGACTAATAAAGTTCATATTTTTGCGGTGCGATGATTTTATAAAGTTGCAATACGGTGATGTACTGTAGTTATGTAATAAATGTAATAATGCGGTGATCCGATAATTGAGAAGCGACTTTTAAGTATAGGAGGGAATAAAACCGGTATGCGGTTTCTTATGCAGTTGGTTATACGGAGATGCACTTGGAATAAATATGTTATTTATATAATAGAGTAATTCCAGTTTGCCATAGTCATTTGCATAACTGTTCTGCAGGGTGATTCGCGAAAACTTCCTGATTTGAAAGCTCAAAAAACTACTAATGATATCATTGCGACATTGAAAAAGACATTACATGAATTTTTGTATCATTTAGTGTTACAGATGACATCGAACAAATGATGGCCCCCAATGGCAATGCATTCAGTTAGTCCATTTTTGAAGTTCCGTTCAACTCGCTGAAGCACACTGACGAGTAGGTTCGTGATGACTTGGCATATGTTGTTCTTCAAATGAGGTAGGGTTTTTGGGCAGTTATTGTAAACACGTGATTTAAGTTAACCCGATAAAAAATGACACGGAGCCAAATCGGGGGATCGGACGGGCCGAAGAAAGTCACTTCTGAAGAAGATGAGGCGCTCTGCAAAATGCCTCAGGTCAATATAACGGCCATAAGAATAGTACGTCTCGAAAGCAAACTCAAGCTGCTCACTTGTCCAATGCATAGTGGCTACTGAACAGGGGGGTCACAAAACTTCATGACCTTGCCTTTCCCATGAAATATTCCACGCCCTTTTCCTACAACATCTGGCTGCTTGGCGCAAAATACAATACAGAAAGTTTTCGTGAATTACCCTGCAGCTTACGTAACCTAGTCTAAAAAAATTTATACAATAAATCAGGAGAACTCTTACCGTTTTTCATTTCCCTAATGCGATACAGGATTGTAAGACTGGAATGCGACTGGCCTGTCTGGTCACCGACTCAAACGCCTTCGCTGAAGCATAGGGCGTTTCGTACAACCGGGAATTTGACATGAGTTGGACCTTAATTAAGGGACTCATACCGCGTAGCTAGCATTACCCCGTCTTAAACGATTATACAGTCATTTCAAAAACGGCTAATATATGGTGATGCCATTACGTTAAATAATTAATAATTCGGTTATGCAGTGACATAAGCAAGATTTAATATGGTGACACGTTTACCTTGGATAGAATATAAGAGGATGACACAGTTATCTTATAATATAGAAAGGATTATAATAAAGACTATAATTTGTAGTGAAGAGGTGAACCATAAAAAGTTACACTACGGTGTAATTTTCTACACTACACAGGTTAATAAACTGCAAAGTTGTCTGTAGAATGGACTTAGGGAATGCGTGATCTATTTCTAGCATCAATTAAAGGCTGAATTTGTCAAGTTAGTCACGTGTCAAGTTAGTCTCAACCTTTTTCGAGCTTGCTGTGAAAAAGCGCTTCCTATTAAGTAGGCAGCGTCACTTCTGCGTAGCGTATAACATGTTAAAATGTTAAATGAAGAGCAATGCATCTTTATTGATAGTCAATTCGTCCTCTCGTGAATTTATTCTCTAAATGTGGAAAACTCGTATTTAAAGAATTATTTCGCCGTTTCAGAAATACGAGACTTGTTCAGTACTTGCTTAAAAGTTGGACAAGAAAATAGATTACCCCTAGATCACAACTGGAGTACGATGAGTACTATAAGACAGATTTGAAGGTAGGAGCCACAGATACACCGACAGTACTTAGCTCAAGTATACGTGGGGGCTGGGGGGTACCATGGTAAGATTTGAGGGTACAGAACCCAGATACACCAGAAAGAACCGCAGGCAGAACCGAGGATAAATGGCTCGGCCACATACGGTTGAACCGAGGTCAGAATCGAGGGTACAAAGTTCAGGTTCACGCGGGTGTACAGAGGTCAGAAACGATGGTAGCCGGTTCGGGGACGTACACCTGGGATACCACAGACAATATCGAGAGTACTTGACTCAGGCACACTCCGAAAACCAGCTGATGTAAATGGAGCTCGTCTCTGGCTTAGGATTGGCAGTAGCTCCAAAGAATGGGGCAGAGTTTTTGAAGTACATGTCTGGTGTTCCGGTCCCTGGAATATAACACGAAGTCAGACGCATAGCCAAAAACGATGTACAGACTTAAATTATTAGTAACTGTGCTTTTACCTAGTATCGAACATTCTATAACCTGACGATTTGGCAGAAATTACTACTTTCTACGATCTTTTAGAAACTATTTTTAGACCGTCAGCTGAAACTTCAGCAATCTAGTCTCATGCCTCGACTTCAGTCAGTATACTATCGCCACTACTCGACGGAACCCTCGGTGCTGAAGCTAGGTGCTTTCAGACGTTTTGATAGCCGTCGGTCGCCGTGAAAATTTCTGGAAATGGCTTTACTCGACCTGTCGGTCGTTTGTGAAGCGGTCGACCACGCCACCTTATTGCATCGTATCGATGTCTCATATGGCCAGCGTGACACAGTAGTGTGCAGGTTTGAGTCTGTCTCTAGGAAAAGACTTCAATGCGTTCAACGAAGGCGCTTTTGTTTTACTACATCATCAGTGATCTGCGGCGTACTTCAAGGGTCGGTCCGCGGTCCACTCCTCTTCTTTTTATATATTGTCGAAGCATTGCACATAATTTGTTCGCTTGGTTTGATACCGCATATGTATGTTCACTGATGACACCCAATTTTATAGCTGCTGTGTACCGGCGGGATGTTGTTTGAGACATGTGAGATTTTTTCGTAGAGCCTACGACTGCCATGCTTCGTGGTTTTTGTACTTTGCTTGCGATTCGTGTCTTTGTTTTGTGCTTATTTTTCAACTTTTTCAGTTCCCTCAATTCGTAAATATGAATAAACCAAAATGGCAAGAATAATCCAAAAGCATGACATAAATAATCCATTGGCACAAAACCACAAATAGTTTCGCTTGCAATAGCTTTGCAGATTTCGTCGTAGTATTTGGTGCCTGGCAACAACAATGAACGCACTATTGAAAGCTTCACTCACCCCCATATATAATGCACATCGATACGCAGTTCACGGTGGAGCAGCGGTCGAAAGCCTGGTAGACGGGCGCATTCGCAGAGCTAATGTCGTTGCCTGGCAGGTCTCTGTTCACGTACATCACGAGCTGGCAGCCTGGCGCACAAAAACACAATAAGAAAACTGAGTAAACTTCATGAACGAGTTTTTGGTTATTAATTCACACATAATTATTCCGCTAAAAGTTTTTTTAATTCGAAATATGAGGAAACAAACGATATTCCTTGCAAACTCGCTTTTGAAACTAGCAAGCAGTACCAAAGACACATATAGAAGGGTACAGTTCCTGAATTAAAGTTCACAACGAATTTAGGTCACAATTAACATCCAGAAAAGCAATTGCCTTCAAAACCAAAACAAGATTCTACATCCTTTCTTCTATCATAAAATGCATCCTATACCACGACATTGCAAGATCTTTCCTCAAATACCCTCACATGTTCCTCAATACCTTCACCCCCATTAAACAGGGTGGGGCAGAACCGATTGAGCAGTTTAGAGCAGTCAGTGCTCGCAGGGAAGAAAGGGGATGGGCGTGCAGGTGGTTTTTTTCCAGCCCCTCCGGTATTCTCATGTCAGTAGCCAACATGGTGTGGACAGGAGAAAATCGTGGCTTAGCTGTGCGTGCATATTTCGAGAACAATTCAATCCGTCATTGCAACGCAAAGAGCTTTTCGGTGGCGGTTCAATATTCCACGCAATAATGCTCTTCCTCAGGCAAACACAATTCAGTCCTGGGTTAGGCAGAATTGGAGGCAACTGATAGCACACTAAGAAGAGATGACCGACGCAGGTCCACAGAACACCTCAAAATGTCGAGAGGGTGAGAGCAGCAATTATCCACTCGCCAAGACGTTCTGCACGAAGGCATGCTGTTGCTTTGGGAATCTCCTCACGCAGTTTGAGAAGGATTCTACAATTAGGGATTTGCATTTCCATTCTTACAACATGATGATGGCCCAACAATTGAACGAAGCAGACTTTGTCAGCCGCCGAAATCTGTGTGAGAACATGTTTGAACAGATTGCTCCCCAAGCAGCGTTCTTTAGCAATGATGAGGCGCATTTTCACCTCTGTGGGACTGTAAATAAGCAAAATTTTCGTTACTGGGCTGAAGATACCCACAAGTCATTCATCAAAGACCACTACATTCTCCCAAACTAACGGTCTGGTGTGCCGTATCACAATTTGGTGTGATAGTCCCATACTTCTTTGCGGAGGAGGGAGTAATCGTGACAGTGAATTCCGAACGCTATGCTGCAATGTTACAAAATTTCTTGCAGCCCATGTTGAACATTGTTGAAAATGAAGCATTCGGAGATGTGTGGTTTCAGCAGGATGGGGCAACAGCTCACACAGCCCGAATGTCACTCAATGTTTTGAGACGCATGTTTCCCGGACGTCTGGTATCTCCGAGGGGTGATTTACAGTGGCCTGCGAGGTCACCTGATTTGAGCATTTGCGATTTCTTTCTTTTTGGGACATATAAAAGAAAGGGTGTTCAGAAGTCGCCCTCACACCCTACCACAGCTAAGGGAACAGATTATTGCAGAGGTTATGGCCATACCTCGCCATATGTGTGAACGTGCTGTAGGAAACTTCCGAGAAGGACTCCAACAGTGTGCTGCAGCTAACGGCCACCATCTTCTTGATATTGTTTTTAAAACATAAGTATTCTAAATGGTATGTCATTCTAACCTCGAGGAAAATAAACTTTTTTCTTTATGTACCTCCATTACTCTTTTATTTCGCCTCAAAACTACTCAATCGGTTCTGCCCCACCCTGTAGAATAGAATAGAATTGTCGGCCCTGAAGAAATAGGCCCATGGCCTGTTACCGATTCTTGCACTTTTCGTTGATTTGATTCCACAAGGATCCGGCTTTCTGAACTCGATCTTTCCATAACTGACGATTGTTTGAGATAGCTGCTGGACTTATTGCCTCTCCCGTAAGGTGCTAGGCATTTCAAGACTGAACATGTGCTCCTGCATAGCTTCGTCTAGTCCGGTGTTTCCTAAAGTGGGCGATATCGCCCACCTGGGGACGGTCGGAAGATGGGGGGAGGCGCAGTGAGGGGGGCGGGGCGGTGAGGAAGAAAGGGGCAGTATATAGGGGGGCGGCAGTCTGCAATTAAAGGTGAAGTCAGAAGTTTGTATGTTTGATTGACGATTTGTAAATAACACGTGCAGAACATGACTCCGAATCGAATAAATGTTCACGAGCTAAAAATCACCGTTTGGTAGTTAGTAATTTATATTCCAAATTTCGTTCGAATCTGTTCAGTAGTTTAGAAAAAATTCTTTGATCACTGCGCATTTCGGCACACATCGCCACATAACTCCCGAATGAAGGCGAAATTTAAAAATTTTTCACGAGCTAAACATCACCGTTAGGTCCTAATGAATA
This sequence comes from Hyalella azteca, assembly GCF_000764305.2. Taxonomy (NCBI): domain Eukaryota; kingdom Metazoa; phylum Arthropoda; class Malacostraca; order Amphipoda; family Hyalellidae; genus Hyalella; species Hyalella azteca. The sequence goes on along the minus strand of NW_025937525.1, from coordinate 16,064 downwards.
CGTGTTCCAACTTTTATCGAGCTGCGTTCATTAGTTCGGTAGATATTCCTTGGTCGCTGAATTTGGAGATTGGCCGTGAGACCGGCCGCGAGACCGACCACGAGTCCTGCCGTTAATTTGTCCAAACCGTCTTGAATTTCTAGTGCTGAAACAGTTAAAACTGTAAAAAAATATATTGGTTTACTAAATGGGGTTCTATTTGTGAAATACACATTTGTGTTTAACCTTTCTCTTTTAAAATTGCAGCATACTAAATATCAAGAATGAGGCGTTTGTTTTTATAGGTGTCTGTTGGGGGGGGGCGCTAGGGATTCACTGAGGAAACAAAGGGGGCGCCAGCCTGAAAAAAATTGGGAACTACTGGTTTAGTCTGTTCTTAATTGAAGACGTTCATATTCGGAGCGTCAACGATGCTATCAAGGAGGCTGTTCCACATGTCGGTGACTCGAAGCGAGAAGAAATGTTGTCGCATGGAAGTGTTACACCGCAGTTTTTTAAGTTTATAGCCGTGGACCCTGGTTGTTGTTTCAAATCCTAGGACTCCAGAGACCTTGTATAAACCGTGGGCATACTTGTGTACTTCGAAGAGGTCACCACGCAGACGTCGATAACAGAGGCTTGGAAGCTTCTTAATCTTTAATCTTTCTTCATAAGGCTTGCCTTATGAAGAAATACCTTATACCTCTCGATTAAATTTTTGTCCTTTTCTAGTTTTGGTGACCACACGTCATTTCCAAGCTCTATATTTGGACGCACGACAGCGACAAACAACAGCTTCATCGCTTCTGCATCTAGGTACTCTTAAGAGCGTCTGATCAGTCCAAGGCGTTTATTGGCTTTATTAACTTGAACTTCAATATGCTTAGAAAATTTCAACTCATTGTCGACATTAACTCCTAAATCTTTTTCCATCGTCGACTCATCATCACTCTGTCGTTGCAATCATGTCTTCTCACACTTTAATCTCGCTGTTCATTGTTCTTGCCTGAGTGGATTAGTTTACATTTGTCAGCATTAAAACGCAGCTGCCACTTATCAGCCCTGTCCACTAACCTGTCAAGATCACCTTGCAATTGTAATTTTTGGGACGTATTCTTCACTGTATTATAAACTTTTGTGTCGTCAGCATACATCGAGCATACGCTCGACACAGCTTCTGGCAGATCGTTTATAAACGCAACGAATAAAACAGGTCCGAGAACGCTTCCTTGTGGCACGCCGCTGCGCAATGAAGCCCAGTCTGATACGGTCCCATTAATACGGACACGTTGTCGTCTCCCTACTAGAAAATCTCTGATCCATTTGAGTACATTACTGTCAATGCCCAAAGACTTCAATTTACGAAACAGCCGCTCATGTGGGGCACTTTCAAATGCTTTGGCAAAACTGAAGTACACTGCATCTACTGGCTCCCTTTCGTCCAGCAGGCGGGTCCATTCGTTCAGAGTAGTTAAGAGGTTAGTGGTGCAGGATCTACAGTCTGATAGGGGGTTATTAACAGTCAATCTATCGATCAATCGATCCCTCACAACAGATTCCATTACCTTGCCAACGACACTTGTCAAAGTGACAGGGCGATAGTTGCCCGGGCAACTTTGTCACCTTTTTGAACAATGGCAGCGTCACTTGAGCTTCTTTCCAGTCAGCCGGCAAGATCCCTTCGTTCAAAGTCTTTCGAAAAAATTACGTCAGAGGGCCGGCTAGGACGGTTGCTAACTCTTTGAGTAATCTGGGGTGGAAGCCGTCCGATCCATATGACTTGTTGGGTTTATAGCGATCAGGTGTTTGATAACCACTTCTTCTTGTATTTCAAATCTTGTTAATTTAGAGCCGACTGGGCTCTCCTCAATAGCTGGAATACTTTTCAAGTCCTCTTCAGTGAATACGCTGCTAAAAATCCGATTAAGATATGATTATCTAAACTGAATATCCTAAACACCCATTTCCCATCTGCAAAAAATGCAAAACAATACACAAAGATTTGTCACAAAAACACACTGGAGAGACTTCATATCCTCAAAAACAGCACACGAATAATGTAACATACCCTCCTGTGACACAGTCCTCCACAGCAAGCGCGCAAAACGTGGTCCGCCATCAAAACACACGACCCTAGCTCTTCAATAATCTTATATTTTCGACGCCATAGCAAGGCAGCAACGGCTTTTCCAAAGCTTGAAAATATTTTCATTAGGTCCCCCATCTCCACTGCAGTACACGTAACTACTAGCCCCAAGATCTCAACATTCTACGCACACCACGCGCTACCTGTGCTGGTCGTCAGTTATTGGAAGCACGCGACTGGGTGCATGAATTACGACTGCTATATACGGACAGACGAAACGCAGCGAGTGAGATTCACAGGCACAGGAAAGACGGGACCAAAGACTACCACCAACCAGCGACTCAACCCCACCAACCATTTCCATTTTCCTTTTCCGGGCCGTCGATCCCCGTCAGGGACTTGCCCCCCCCCCCAGGGTCCCACACCAGGCACGCCCTCTGGTGCCTCGCCATATTGGCGACCGACAGCACTCAGTTCCTCGGCCCAGGGTGCGGGTGAATGGACCGGAGTCCAATCACCCTAAGGGCCGCTGCCAGCCTGTCCAAAACGGCTCGCCACCGTCCGGCAGGCACCGATGCGGGCCCCCGAGAGGCCCTCGCCTCGAAAGTTTTTATAGAGGGGTCCGGGGCGGCTACTCCCTTCTTCCTCTGTTGTGAACGGGGGGGTGTTGGGCATCTCCGCTTGCCGCTTGATCCCACATTGCCCCCCGCCCCCTGGTGGATCCTTTGCCGCTCCAGGGGCCAACAGCTGCCGGCCCCGGGCGAGTCCCCCTTGCGCCACAGGAGGCGAACCACCGATCGAGCAAGGACCCCACCAAGCTTCCGACTCACGATTTCCATCATCATCCTCGTCAAAATAGCACGCAAAAATATTAAACAGTTGAATTAAATAAAAGCGTGATGCTCCGTGCATATATGTATATATAGACATTTATTTCTCGGTGGGAACTTGAAGATGTAAAAATAATGTAAATAGTGAAGCACAACCCACCCCTCACTCCACTGCAGACATCAATCAAAGCCCCGATTAGTTTCCATACTACCCCTCCCAAACACCAACCTAATACCATGCATCTACAATTCCTCCAGTTATGCGCTATACACCCATTTTCGTCTTCTACTGGTATTTCCGTTTCTCTTTTCCGGCCACTATGTGCCACCGCTCGTTTTTTCCCTCACTTTTCATAATCGCACCGCACAGCCACTATCCCTCCGCTCAGATAGAGCATTTACTTCAAAGGTTATTAAAGCTTCTCTAATACAGTGGTTCACACATATTTTATATAACGAATAAGTTTTCTCCAACACGTCTAGATCTTGAGTTGTAATATGGGCACATTGAATCATGTGAAATGCTTAGTCATTGTATATTTTAACATTTTTGTTATTCTCTTTCATTTAACCGTTTTATTTAAACATGGACAATGCTGTGGAAGTAAACAAACCTAACAGCTCGTATTTTCCAATAGACGTGGAGGATATTTTATTGTCACAAAGAAAATCATACCGAGAATTTAGATATCGTCATTTGTATTTTGGAGGCCAGTCACCTGACAATACAAGCCTCGGGCACGACTTTTTTTTAATTTCCAGGTAGTCGCGATACTGCACGCAATAAACTTTGTGTGGATATGCTGCACAAATTATTTGGATAACTGAAAGATCGTCCCACGGACTCAATTTTGTGCTGTCGATATAATAACATAGTGCAGTTTCTAAATTTAACAGAAAGTATTCTATTGTTATATCCGCAGTCGTCCTTACGTTAAATGAGTTAAGGAGATAATAAATTCCCTCATAAAAAGTTAGAAAGTGAATAGTAATACTTATTTCACTTACAATACGGCAAGTGAACAAACTCACGTTTGCCTTGATCACGCTGAGCAAGCAAGAGTGGAGCACTGGAGCAGATGTAACCAGGCAGGGAGAAGTTGAGGGCCCACTCAGGATGGTACGGCACCTTGGCTGGGATCGTGTAGCGTACGCAAGCTTTGGTGGCAGGACACGGGCTACTGGCACAGGGATCCTGATGAAGAACAATATATAGGTAATACATGATATTCAAAATAACCCGTTGGCATAGTTTTGTCGGTGATAATCACTGATGAGATTTAATGTATTATTTCAGCAAAATGCCGCATGTCTTTCGTTTTACTTTTGTCTAAATAAAAGTTTTCTAATTATTGTAACATCGCAAATCGGAAGTCCCGGAGGTGGAAGCTAACACCCTAAAGTCACTGTCAAAAATAGGGACATCACACTGCTCGGCATGAGCGCGCACAGCCGATTGAGGGGGGCACGATAGCCACTGTCCGGTTCTACAACTCCTGCCCTTATGCTCAGAGACCCTAGAATAAAGATTGCGTGACGTCATCCCGACGTACGCAGATGACAGTGACTTTCTAACAGTGCCTTTAGGGTGTTAGCTTCCACCTCCGGGACTTCCGATTTGCGCATTTTAGAATCATTGTACATCTTTAAACTTAGGCCCAGTTTGAATTCAGCTGTTAGCTCCTATCCCCTTAAAATTGTGAATAGATAGTTTTTTTGTGTTCCGTCTATTACTTGTAAATTTAGGTTTTAATTTCGTTTTGTGCTTTCGCTGTATTAATTTGTGACTTCTGTTTTGTGATTCTAGATTCTACGAACTGACGATGGAGCTGGTCTCCGAAACGTTTTCTATAAATATTGAATTTTTGTGGACTATTCTTGGCTTTTAAATTCTTAATAAACTTGCGATTTAAGCAAATAAGTGACATCAATTCAATTGTAACATCGATATCATCCATCAAATTTACATAGGTATTCAAGTGGAAATATTCTTCCTTCACATGTGTCTGCACATGTCACTCACCCCCCCCCCCTCTCGTCCCCTCTCTCGTCCCCTCTCTCACCCCCTCACTCGTCAAGGATTGCTAATCCATACTGGTTAAGGATTGCTACTGTCAGGATTGCTACTGTCAAGGATTGCTACTGTGAGAATTGTTTCAGTAACAATCCTGAAAACAGATAGAGAATTGTGTGATGTCCAATAACTAATTCGCAGAAAAAACGGTCAAACGCAATGAATTTCGGTATGATATCGGTGTAAGTGCTCAGCAGAGCTGGGGCTGGACCGTAGGTCCGTTTGACTTTCACTACTAGGCTTGGACTTATCTCAACAAAGGAAAACTACGGATGTCGGTGCTTCTTAATTTGAAAACTTGATTACAGATGAAAATCAATCTTGAAAGCAGCAACATCCACAGAATGAAGAAATTGTACAAAGGATAACTATCATCAAATCGTTGAAGTCTCAAAAGGAAAGACGGCCTTAACACGGCTTGTCAGCTATCGTTCAAGTCAGCGCGATCAAGAATATGAAGACAGAGAACCTATTGCCTCCGCGCCAATATTATCTGTGCTTGTAATTTGAGGATGGATTTGCTTGTTCATATGAAGCCCGTACTAGCGGGATATCAATACCCTTACAATTAGCATATCAAGCAAGAACTGGACTATGTTCTTATTTTTATATTTCAGTGGTCAAAATTAGGAGTTTCATTAGATCATGACATGTGCATATAAATTCTTGAAAGTGTAATTCAAATCGGCTCAAAATAAATGTAATAATCCGTTTGAAAGAACACATAACACCTTCTTGATTCATTAATGTCTATGTTCTCCTTCCCGCTCTACTAATAATAACTTTCAGAAAAATGGGGAGCCCGTTTCGGAAGAGAAGACAAAATGTAGACCCCCAAACGAAATTTGAATCCATTTATAATTTACTGAAGTTTTGTATCAGTTCTTTTAATGACTAAATCGATTAAGGGGAACGTCTGGGTGCAAAACCGAAAAATTGGGCTTCTCCGGTTTCTAGGCTCATCTTAAAGCTTACATTCTGACGTATCTAACAGTACTAAAACCATCTCTGTACGTTGATTTATGCGTTCACGACAGATCCCGATATGCGTTCACGACAGATCCCGTCCCTTCACAAAAGTCATGGGGGATAATTCCGGCCGGGCACTATTTAGTGTGCTGTCACTGTACCTGCAGCTCAGTTACCACGCAGACATCATGTGGGAAGGTGTTCATGCAGTCGTTCTATGCACCGCTGACTGACTTTGAAGTGAGATAACTACTTACTTTCGGTACCTAAGCTACGTTACATGCCTTTACATAGCGAGCGCACCGCCAGTGGGCGGTTTATCGCCTCTACTGAAAACCTTATACCTTTCTCACGGCAAACCTATCTCATCCTACAGTTTTGAAGCTACAGCAATGAGACATATACCATTCGATTTGCAAAGAAGAAATCTACATAATGGCCTTCGGCGTTTTTCTGATTTCGTCACAGTTCGGACTTTATTTTGTCAAAAGGAGGGGTGACGGGGGGTGAAATCGGAAAATTTCTGAAAAAATTTACAAAAAATGCCCCAACATCCTCAAAACTGTAAATAAAAATTTTTCTGGGACCCAGACGCTCCTCTTAAGGGATTTGATTTATTTTAGATTGCAGTCATAGGCTTATGTGCACTAACAAAATGTGCTCTTGTTTCCGTGGTCTAAGTAATTGATGTACTTCGCTTATCTTCTCACAACCACGTGTCGTGACTCTGGCGTCATCCACTGAGCGAGGGCACAGATCAGTGTAACCCGAATAGCTCTTCGTTGAACGATGTTGGCGACCCGTACGATTTTCATAATTTCATAAAATTTTATTTCGTTTTCATAGATTAACCCAAAGCAAACCCTGCTAAAAACAGAACTGAATTTATTTAATTTCTTCCGATTTGTTGTGCCGTGCTGTGAATATTGTTAATATATAGATAAGGTCAAACAGGTAGTTCTAGAACCAATATAGCCAGCCGGGTTTTAGGTACGATGGTGAATCCGTAAAACAGTTTTAACTGATCAATAACATATCGCCTTATCTACGTGATAAAGTTATTAAAGAAATAGTGCGTTCATTCTCACCTGGAGTGGGAGGTCAGGCTGTTGAGTGATGAGGTATGTGACCCAACCTGTCGACGCGGAGAGGATGGACGCGGTGTCTCTGAGCTCGCACGAAACTCCTGCAAACATTTGGTCTTTAGCCATGTTTAGGTCATACGGTAGCCGTGATAAAGCCTTGCTTAAACCCTGATTTTGTCATGCGTTAGTCATGTCTCAGATTGCCAATAATGCGGAAGAGCCGTCGTAACTTCCAGAGGTTTAAACAGGATAAAGCTCTACCCTTCTCACCTCGAACAAATTGTTACATTGTACATCTCTGTAATAATGCTTCATTTGAACGTTATTTTAATCTGTGACATGTTATTTATTAAATTAATGTCCTTTACTTATTTCAGACAACTTGCGATTGATCTGAAACAATTTTGGATTACTTGAGTCTTCACTATTTTTCAACACAAATCATTCGAATGGCTACAGCATCGTTTCACTGACCAACTGAACAGTTAAACGCTTTTATTGTTAGAGGCGTTTTCTCTATCACCCCGATAAAGAAATAGCAAAGAAAATTAAAACAACTCCTTTTTTGAAATTTGTCCAGTCGTATTTTTGCCATTAGCGTCTCCGAAAGACCAATGAAACGCTAATTATCATTATGCCTGCAAAGTATCTAATGAAATAACAATTGCACTTTTATTACCTGCTGTTCAGAGCAATCCCGGAAAGGTATATAGAAAGAGTCTATTCTAACTCCACGTGTATTTTACGCCACTTGATTGAGGTCTCGTCAAGCCCTCGTATTATTCGTGCACTTATCACTCAAATGCTCAAGTTTCTTTAGGTTCAATCCATGTCTCCAAAGAGTAACGAAAGTAATCTTAATGTCGATGAAATATTCAATTGTGAAGCCAAATGTCCCCACGCACGCGGAGAAGGCGAGGCTTGTCATGTTTAATCATACGTCTATTGGCCTGGATATTTCTACACGCACAAAATTGAATGGGTCTTTTGACCAAACTAACACGCCTTCTGCTCGCAGCACTGATGCGCATTTTTGCCGGGATGAAGTGGAGCATGATGACCCACACATGATCAAAATGTGCATCATAACTTAAATAGTTTCAGTCATTTCACATGAGCGAGGCTTGAGTGCGATTATACGCCAGTCTATACAACAGAAGCGCCAGATCGCTATGCCAATTATGATTATGGAAAGATAAGAATTAGATTGAAACAACGACAGTAATTTACCACATGGAATTTCCAAAAACAAAAACTTTTTTGGAATGCTGTGCGTAAAAAGTTGTTTACGTGATTTTATTTTAAGTAAATCTTTCCTCATTAGTAATGAGAAAAATTTTCGTAACTAGGCAGTCGTTGTAAGAAATTTAATTACGTCAGGATTACAATTCTTCCGTGTGCATCATATATGTATGATATAAAACTAAGTATAAATGTAAATAAAACACTTAAAAATACTTTAAAAAAACACGTTTTTCTTGTAGACTAAAAAGTAGAAAATAAATTTTGGCTCGCCCCAAAAAACGGGGGTCGGGCTGTACGTTCAACATCAAATTTCCAAAATTCGTGTGTTGTGTGCTTTTCGCTTTAATCATAAATCTGCCCGACACACGTTTTTTGGGGCGAGCCAAAATTTATTTTCTACTTTTTAGTCTACAAGAAAACGTGTTTTTTTTAAAAGTATTTTTAAGTGTTTTATTTTCTCCTTTTTAGTCTGTTGCTGCACGGACTAAAAAGCATGACTTGACGTACGTATCGATGAAACGCAGCGTCAGCGCCTGCTCGTCTATAACGTCAGCGCCCGCACGTCATACTATATATATATACTATATATATATACTTTACTCGATTAAGCTAATTAGGTCTCTAATTGCAAGTTTTTATGATTGTATCTGAAATTGTTAGGCGAAAATAGCCTGCATGCCGAATTTCAGATCTCTAGAGCAATCAGAAGTGGGCTAATTTTCGTTGTCAATTTTAACAACAAACAAACAAACGCGAAGCTAAGCTAAGAAAAACGTTTGAATAAATGGAATTAAATCACTAATACAATTTGCATGGTTTCAGATTAACGACATCGTAAATTCTATGATTAAATATATTATTCTAGTATTGTACAAGTTCACATCAATAACGAGCTGAGCCGATCTTCGGAGCGTGATTTTCATATTCAATTTTGCCAATTGAAGATGAATTTAAATTAAATATTTTTCAAAGTGCAAAAGAAGTAACTATTTTCGCTCTTCTCTCAATGACGTCTAGAATATCAAACTACACGTCTTATATTTCGGGCTAAGAGATAATGTCAGTGGTTTTGATAATTATAATAGTGATAATTAAAACTTTATTTACTATTGTGGCGAATTAGCCTTAAATTCCCCTATTGCCAATCTCGTCACCTTGAATGTTCGGATGGTATTAATTGTCACGCCCACCAATGACCGGAAATTGTAAGATGCTTCCCTATTGGCTTACATAAGCAAAGCTTGGGTTGGACGGATTGATAACTCAAAAGATAAGCTTAATTGAATGTATTTATAGATAAACAGCAAAGGCAAAATAAATCAAAAGTAACGATCTTACAGACGGATGCGAAAAATAAGTACTAAATGAATAAACAAATCGCACACAAGAGCTATAGCAAAATCGAATGCGCAGATAGAGCTAGAGGACAGAGGTTTTGACAATAAACGCACGATCCTAAAACAGAAAACAAATATAAATACCTACACATCACAACTCAATTTGTACACAAAAATCACGGTAGTTCACTAAGTATTCAAATCTCACCCAACAACTCACTCTGGCGTTGCAGTCAAAAACGTACAAGCAAGGAACCACTACGAAAGTCGGGATCAGCAGCTTATGTGACGACTGCCACAAATTTAAACCCCATGTCAGAGCTGGTCGTGCTTAATTTTTGCGTTCAGTGGTGGGAAATTTGCACAGCACTTTATTACAACTATATACACTTTACTGAGGGTACGAGAATTATTTTTCTTATTTTGACGTATTTACTAAATGATTTTCAGAAAGTAATATTTTTCTTAACTCGGGTATTGGAACACAATGGCTTTTAGCATGATAGTTAAATTCAAATTTTGCAATTCTAAAAGCAATACTAAGAGCAATTGCTCAACAAGATGGTATAGCAAGCCCACACTACAATACACTTCGACACTCTAGTGTGGTACAATATTGTGCTGGAAGTTCACAATTGACTCTCACTTGCCCACAATTCTCTCAATTTAATGAGATTTCTGCGTAACCTAACGAAACATCAAACATCTGCGCAGATTTGCTACCTAAATTGCATAACGTGAACGCTTATGCCTGGAAAATTAAATTTTTTCTATGCTTATTGCGGCTGATTTTTTTGAGGACGATCTTTTGTCAGCGCCTTGAAGCGTTTGGCAACTGTGATGATTGCGTTTTTATTATTTTAAAAATGACCTATTATTGTCAACAAATTAAAAGTTATTGAGAAGCCGGTGATTGAATTCAAGGTTAAAAGTACTCACATAATTTGAAAGAAATTGATTGCTTATTATTCAGTTTTTCATTGTACGTCACCATTGTAGCTGAAGCCGACGCAGAGCGTGAAGCCGCGGCACAAGTTCAGGCAGGCCATCACGCTATAGGGACCGTCTGGGTCAGCAAGGTATTGCCTGTGGCGAACTTCCCATTGCCTGCAATGGTTTTGAAATTATAAAATAGCGCTTAACTTCTAGAGCATTGAAAGATGAACATTCAACAAAATTGGTTTTCATTCGCTTATCAAACAATTCTGATGCAAACTTTGTTTTAGTCTTAGATTTATTCAGATCCCAAGTGAGACGATTCACATATCTAGATAGTATTAAATTGAATTCATCGCAAGAATGTTTGCATCATGCGGGAAAAACCTATTACAATGGTTGTACGTTCAAATATTGGATGTGCAGTTGAAATTTCAATGATATAAATCAATGGAATTTGTAATTAGAAAGATAAATACTTTTTTATAACAACCAATATTGTTACTAGAGCCCCGCGAACATATGCTATAACACGTAAATTTTTCGCCCGAAAGCCTGCAATCCGCAATGATTAATATTAAACGCCCACATGCTAGCTGAAAGTTTATATATATTTTAATCAAAATAGCAATATAGGTTGCCGGACAATAAATACATATATCGAGAGGCGTTGAAGCGCAAACGAGAGGAATAACTAAAAATAACTACTAGAATAACGCACGATAGTTGCATAACTAACTTGAAAAAAAAACATCTCAGCCATCACAGAAGATGTACAAAAACAACAGCAAAAACATTACAAGCCCGCATTTGAAGTTCGCTATATTGCTAAGATCGGGCGAAAACGTTCTGTGCTATCGCCAATTCAAACATAATATGGTTACATTTTAGAGTCAGTTTGGAGCCGTCAGAATTAGCTCGGAGTACATTGAGGTGTGCGTTGAACGATGTAGACGAACGATGAGTAAATGCAGGTTTTCATTAACCATTCATCTACATATAACGACGCACATGTAGATGTGCCTCGAAAATGTTCAGCGGCTAAGTGGCATTTTGATATTTACGAAGTTCCCAGTTAGATGAAGGTTTAGTCAGCCGTCTGATGTACAAAATAAGCCGTGAGGATCGGACTGCCGCATACTAAGTCTGCTTAAGAAATAAAGTGGAGCTCTAAGGGGGCGGGACCAGCATAATCAATGAAGTCAATTCATGCTATGGACTATTGCGAAATTACTCTGAAAGTTATGTTCAAAGTAGTTCTTACAACTAAAATATTGAAACAATGAAAAAATTGTTGAACAAATTTTAGGAGTTCCATAAATTTCCCCAATTCATAATTTTAGAAAAGGAATCGTGAAAGCTTAGACGAGTAATGCATAATCTCAAACACTCGTGATTCGTGACCTCGTGCCAATCACACGTGTAATATAACCTAAGCTTAAACCGACACGTGTCAGAGGCTTTAATGCTCGGAAAAGCCGGCAGCAAAACTTCGGCAGCTGATATGCTCAAAAATTTATTACTTAGTTAACTCTGGATGCTGGATCGATGACCTTACTTTAATCATAGCCCCCAGTAGATTGGTTAGAAGACCTGCCATGTGCAAGTTGGTACTGCAGGTTTCATAATCGAAGTGGCTTTGTTGCGCAGGAATTTTCGATTATGAAAAACATGCGTTGCGGGAATAGTTATTTAGCCAATACAGGAATTTATGACCATCATACGCAAAGTAAATTAATACTCATTAAATTAAAGGTCCAATCGTTATTACTAGTGCATGGCAACATCCTGAAGTTATTTCAAAACCGCGTGCTCGAAGAAAATTTAAAGTGAAATATTTTGAGGAACAATTCATAGATTATCCCAAATATTCCTTAGTCCAGTAAGATGGAAATTATTTGAAAGTATTGAGATTAATTTGAATAACATTAGATAGAGTTAATCAATAAATCACGATTTTACTACTCGCAAACTTGACAAGCAAATCAGCGATATCCTAAATAACAACCTAGTGACTTTTCGCGCCGAGTCATGATGCATCGAGCATTTTTCTATCGTAATTGAAGTTCTGCATCGAACCGTGCTTTATTGAATTCCAAGCACTGCTGTTATCATTGCGATGCATTCAATGTAGTTCTACCTTAAATCAAGTTAAGCTGCAATTTGCTGTACCCGTTTTCATTTGAGTTGCTTTCATCACTGGAAAGAGGAAAATTTACTTATTGTTCAAGACTAGGTGTCCAAAAATGGTTTTAGTTAAATTGCAACTGTAGTTTTTGCATAAAATAATGTCTCTCGAACTCATTTTGCGCTTATGCTCTTAGAGAGTAGTGAGCTCTAAGCTGCAACTTGGAATGCAGCGGCTTCAAGTGGTGCAGTCGTTAAATTAAAATTAGTTCAATACACACTACTTTTTATCCAACGGGGTAGGAAGAGACTGGGTAATTTTAATTTTGATGTTATTCTCAAATTTAGTTGTGCCTGCCTTAAAAATAATTAAGCAGCCAAGACGTACAGACTAACAGTCTCCACTGAATTAATTCAATGCTGATTATTTTCTCATTTAGTACGGAACACTAGAATAAAATACGCATCTAGGACCGTAAATGTACGCGCTAAGTGAGCGTAATCGCAATTTCACCTGTACGCTTCACGTGGTCCTTTAGTTCAGACCTTAAGTCGTCCCGGCGTTTACCAGGAAATTGGTTTGTCAGTTGCAGTTCATAATTGTCTTGGTGGAAAAATATTTCGGTGAGTTAACTTACAGTAGTGCTACAACTTATTAATCGTTCATAATTAATTTGATCTGATATTTTCATGGTTTACTGGATATTAATTTTGCTTATAGTTGTTTTTCTTATGTCTCAATTTATAGTAGATAGCTAACATTTCCCCTGGAATATCTGCAGAAACTATGGTTTCACAGGACTCTTCAATCAAACTCTTTGAAATCTGAGTGTCGAAAAATTCGCCTAAGCCTTAGGGCTTAACAGTGAGTCTAACTAGTCTCTGATTGACAAGCTAACAATTGCGCAAATCATGTTAAGGATCCGGTACGCAATCACTTAGGTTGTAATGAGGGTAGTTTTAATAGAAAGTTTGATTATCGTTCTTCATTATTTTCTTCTCAATATCATTTCATTTTCATCAAAACTCAGTCTTTTCAGCTGCAATATATGAAAATTTTCGCTTACGGAAATAACGCAAACGATCAATGAATTCATCTCACAAGCTTAAAAGTTAAGATTGTGCAAAATGTACTCCCAGTAGGCACTAATTATTGAAATAAAGACAGGGTTTTGCATAGCAGCCCAATAATGAAGCTACAAGTAGACAACTCACCCAAGAACCTCGCAGACAAGGACGCGTGGTCGCCGAGGGCTGTCGCGTGGATGAGATACAGCGCCAGGCAGAGCCCTCCTGACACCCATGGGAGACGCATCATTACCATGTACTTATTTTGTGGTAAAGTTCAATTTAAACTGCGTCTTACAATCTTAATAGTCTTTACCTGGTTAATTAAACTCTGCACAGAGGATGATGGCAGTCAATTTTACACCTGACGATCTGAAAGATAGCATTGATAAGTTATCCAATGCTGTGGAAAATGTTATTATATAGACACTATTCTGATAACTCGTCCCCGCTACTGATAATCATGCCAATTGTACTGTACGTTTACATATTTATATTTAAACTTTAAAAATAGAATAAGCAGTGGAGCGTAGGTTTGTTTAGTTTTAGTTAATTAAAAAAAGGGATGCACCCTAGAACGTGTCTCACCTAACTGAGAGGAACGTGACAAAAAAAAGTCGGAAGCGTACAGTGTTTACGCCAGATACAGTCTCGTTAACGATAAAAAACGGCTTCCATTCACCAGACAAAAATCAACGCAAAATTTGGTCTGTTAGAAATCAGTAAACAGAAAATAACCATCAGTGTCGAGATCAACGAGACATGCAATACTCTAGATCAACGAGACATGCAGTACTCTAAACTAGGACCCACTCGGCGAGTGACTAACAGAGAGCGGGTCTCAGAGGCCAGGAAGTGTTTGAAATTAAGCTCTACATAGAACGGCCAATGAATGCAATATGAGTGCGCAATTAAACTTCAAATAACTTTACAATGCGTCGACCTGTTCACGTGCGCTGCGAGTTCAAGCCATAGAAGTAATCTAAATTTTAAATCATTGCCACAGATGAATGAACTACTGTAGAAGGTGCTACTAGCATGTGGTGAGACTTGATTAAATAGGGGAAAAAAGAAAGGGAAGACGTTCCTTAGAGTCTCATAGATTTTAATGTTGGGTGTCTCGGAGTGATCACTCCACCAATTTTTACGTTGCGATCAGGTTCAGGTTCAAGATACCGGTATTCGTTACTTATCGTTTTGTCAGGTGGTTGCCGAGTGGCATTTGATTTGGCACGTGAATAAGGTTCTCTTTTTGGACAGGTTTGGCAAAATATAGTACAGTGAGAGGGTGTAATGAAACACTGATACATTTCATATTAAATTGAGAAATTTCAAGTTCACATCCTACGTTAACAAACATCTCTAGTAGTACATGAAAAAGGCGAGCTGAACATAATCAAAGTCCGAAATCTAACAGTTAAATCATCATCATGTAAAATCATCTAATTTTACCGGAAAAAAGCGTGTGATCCGTTGCAGTTTCTTTGAGCCGTACGACTGTTGTAAACGACCGTAACTTGCGCACATATTTACGGCTGTACGTTCCGCGACCGTACCGCGGCTGTCACCGCGCGTTGCAGCCGTATTTCAGGTGGCCGTACTGCAGCTGTATCGCGTGTCTCTCTTCACAGTTGCTCTTTCTTCATAGCTGTCGTATCGCGTTGATATAGATGTCTCACGGTCAGTCTGGCCGTAGAGTTGATGATGACCGTACTTCAGAATAGTAGCGTAGTCTTCATTGTCGATGATGTTACTTCGGCTCAATGCAGTGCTTCGGCGGTTGAAGATGAATACAATATCGTACCGCTTCTTCTTGATGGAAATCGTGACCGTATCGTACTGATGATTATAGGTGTAGAGCTTGAAACTTAGATCTTCTGATGAAAATAGTGACCGTATAATTTGTTGAAGTCGTAGCCGTCCATTGTATATGTTTGACGCACTCACAGGAATCGTAACTGCCTCGGTGAGTCTAAGTTTCTCGCAAGTCGCGACCGTCAATGTTTGAAAACGGTAACACCGCGGCCTCACGGCCGCAGCCGTTTGTACGTCCGCTAACTGCAGACCGTACGTGCGTGACGGTCTCCGCCGTAGATCCAACAACACTTGGCGCGAAATCTGAGGTCCTTATATACGCTAGTGTCGCGCACAGTTAAGCCTAGCCCTCGGGAGACGCTACATTCCTTCGAATGGAATTTCCCTCGCAACGCTGAGCGCCAACGTTTCAATGTAAACAACCTTTCCCACGGTCTCGACACAACGGCGCCGCATTCTTAGCATTCTTAACATCTATGCATAATACATGTTCAATATTACCTACTGTATTCA